>NW_010407140.1:0-12146 GCF_000710305.1 Buceros rhinoceros silvestris | reverse complement strand
CGCCCCGAATATTTGCGACATATGATTTACCTGTAGTGCACCTCAGGTGCCATTTACTGTGTCTGCCAGGAGTCTGTACACAGCCATTGGTATGTTTATAAAGCTCTTCATCAAGCATAAGGATTTAGATAATTGAATATAGAAAACAAATGCTTCTAGAGTTACCACATAAGTCAGAGGGAAAAAAATATTTTTCTTTCTCTTAACTGTCTTTTATTTACCAACTTTGTTAATGTCGTTACTGCATGTGATCCCAGTGGTCTGCCCTGGTTGCTGTTACAGCACCGTGTCAGGCAGTCTGCTTGCAGCACCTGCTGTCTTTCCATTACTGATAGATGGAATCAACACAACTTTCTATCCTGTTTACTTCTACTTTGTTCATACAACTGTGCTCAGAGACCTGAACAATGTCATCTTCATTTATATTTTTGCATTGAATAATCTTTAATTTCTTATTACTTCCATAGAACTCAGAGATTTTAATTAAAATAACAAAAAAAACCAAGACACATTTAACCATGTCTGGTATAATCATATATGAGCATGCTTATAGGACAGACTGAAGCATAAGATTAAGGTACACGAACTAGCTTTAAACTGGATAATAATAATAAAATCATTCTGCTTTGGCAGCACACAAGTCTGGTATTTAAACTCTCTAACACACTGTTCAAAAGAGGCTAAGGCTGGGGAGAAGCTGTGGGAGGACAGGGGGGAAAAAAGCAACCACAAAAACTAAACTGAGACTAGCTCAGTCGCACATCTACTGCCAGCTTTTACTTGAATATGTGTATCTGTGCACAGACATGCACACATGACCCATTTACCCACCTGCCTCTGACCAGACTGTTTGTTCATTAACTGCAGGTGTAAGATGTGGAGGCTGAAAATGTGGATTTGAAAGAACATGGTGCTTCTGGCTGCTGCTGTAGCACAGCCTGCTAAGGGATGGTGAGCTGGAGAGTATCAGCTGCAGGAGGAAGCTGCCATTGCCAGAGTGTAGAGAAATCCTACCTCTTCTTTCAATCCCCACTTGCTTGCAGGGACTTGAAGGGTGGTTTGGAGTAGCGTTTGTTTGCAGTCTACCCTCACAAGCAAGAAGCTGTTACTTAAGCATCCCCAGATCAAGGCTGGGCAATCAGGTGAAAGTGGGAAAGTTTACTGGAACACATTTTCACTTTCAAAACTGACACAGGTATGTAACACCTCAAACTGAAAGCACGCTCTTCTGTCCTCTCAGACATGGCTATTATTAAAACATTTATTTACAGTGCTTAGAGAGTTCATTTCACTGATCATGAGACTTTGAGCAACCTTGGTATTCATGTTCTGTATAACTCAATTTGTTTTACACTTTGTTTTGTTTGGCTTTGTTTTTCAGTTTGGTGTTTTGTTTGTGTGTTTGGTTTTTCCTCCTATGGACTCATTAGTTTATTATCAATTTTACAGTGCACGATTACATAAATTCTATGGGTTTCCTTCAGCTTAATGTGTAGGAGTGAAAATCACACTGATAAGAATGCTAGCTATACTAACAACTTGTACTGCAAAGGAAAAAAATCCATTAAGTTTGCAATGTATACTATTCCACCATTTGACAGTTTGCCTATTCAGAAGACACCAGAAATTAGACTAGGAACTTCAGCTCAGACCTGACTCACAGAATCACAGAACATTTGAGACTGGATGGCACCTCTGGAGATCACCTAGTCCAACTCTTCTGCTCTTGAAGTCAGAGCAGGTTACTCAGGACAGTATCCAGTTGGGTTTTGAATGTTGCCAACGATGGAGACTCCACAACTTCTCCAGACAACATGTTCCCGTGTTTAACCACTCTCACAGTAATGAAGTGTCTTCCTAGTTTTAAAGAAAATTTCCCTATTTGGTTTCATGCCCATTGCCTCTTGTCTTGTACCTGGGCCACTGATGACGACTCTTCAAGTCTCTTCAACCAGTTCAAACAATTTTCAGTCCTCCTTCCTGTACATTTATCTAGCCCATACTTCATCAGCGAGAACATTACAGAAGAGAGTGTCAAAAGCCTTCCTAGAGTTTAGAGAAAAAACATTTAGCGCTCTCCCCTTATCCACCAGGCTAGTCTTACACTACAACAAACCACATAATGCTACACAAATTAAAAATTACATGAGAACCACAAATGCCTCTATCAAAAACCCCCTTCTACCTGACTCTATCTCAAAAGGCTAATTAAAACTTCGTAAAAAAGGATAGTAATATCATAGTTAACCTTTTCTAACTGACTAGTACAACTCTACACAGAGCTGTACTATGTAAATTCGTTCTATTCTGGGAAAGATTGAGGACAAGAGAGTGGAATACACAACCCCTCATGGCATACACACTCATTTTGTGGGTAACAATCCTCCTTTTTATCCTGGTATCTTATTTCTAGCAACTTCAGTCCTGAAAACTCTTTTACTTTGTGTATGATACATGACAGAGGAGAAGACTGAATGCTGGTTTCATAGTTTTACACAGCTCCTCTACCCGCAGCATTAAAGGAAGAATGAATATAAATATATTTTGTCTCTAACATAGTGACAAATATACGTGTTGAAACATTCTTGTTATGTCAGTTTTCAAGTACAAACACATGCTTAGCCATTCTACATCTTTTACATTCTTTGATAAGAAAAAATTAAGAACATTGATGCTTGCAGTCTGAACTCAAAATTATCCCTTATATGTTCTTTCAAAATAATCTTCTCCAAGACTACAAAAAAAGGAAAAGTTACCTATGTTGAAAATATCCCAATAAAATGCTATATATATTTTATTTAAAAGAAAATAATTTCAAGACTTATGCCTTTTAATTTCCTTACTTCTAGGAAATAACATGGAGAAACATTTTATGAGCAATAGATCTATAAGCTCCACCTTCACTGTTAGGTTTGTATAATAATTCAAACTTCTAGATTGTTCTCTCATTCCTATACTCTCACAGCAAAAAGTAGTACAGTAAAATCTTATAGGCCTATCTACTGTTTTGTGGTGTAACAGCTGTTACCAGCTGGAGACGCTTTGTGTTGACAGTTGAACTGACTATGTTAAAAGGCATTTCCCTAGTCGCTTTCAAATGAATACTTTTTTCTCATTCTCAAGAAATTTTCTAACTTACAGCTTCAAGTCCCCCCCTTGAAAGAATTCAAACTGAAATTACATATGGATTGGAAAGACTAAATGACTATATTTTTTTAACAGAAAGATTGAAACTGAATATTACAAAAACCAGCATATCAAACCCCCTATCCAACTAAAGGGCTTTTTAAAATCTCTCATTGGGTCATTTAATTGAGATGCCATAAACACAATAATACAACTTACCATAGCTGACAGAGATTTTGACTCATTTCTTTTCACCTGAATAAACGGACCTTCTGCTTTTAAAAGATATTCATGCAGACTCTTTCAAAATATACAGATGTACTATTTCAGGGAAGAATAACTGGAAATTGAGCAACAGGGACCACACAGTTTTTAAGTGTTCTGCTAAACAGATGTACTAGGGTAAAAATTTGTAAGATTTAAACAGATTTTTAATTCAAGAAGTTCACATCCAAACTAAGTATCAGATGAATATCAGGGGGACAAGGAAAAGTGGTTCTGTGATGGGAGAGGATTTCCATAAAGGAGAGAAGCAAGGAAGCCAGGTTTCCTTCATTCATTCAATTCCCTGTAGTATCATGAGATGCAAGTGGGCTGCTCCATGCGGGTAAGCATGCTGGGAGCTGAGGGACAGCAAGGCTGGCACGAGGCAGTGTCCTCACCAAAAAATGACACAGTCCCACCATACAAGTCCCACCCAAGAAAATGAGCAAAGCAGGCCTGGTGAAGGTAAACTTGGTCAGGGAGTGATGGCTAGGTAAGCCCATAGTGATGAAGTAGATCCAACATCAAGACAGGAAGTCATCAGTGGGTGAGGAACGGGGATCAGCTATGTACACGGCCCAGCACTGCTGCAGAAAAACTATGGTAAAGACTAAGACCAGGGGCCTGAACTTAAACAGCTTTGAAGGAGGTCCCTAACAAGGCTTGTTACAACTTTTTGCACACTGCATTTTTCACAATTGTCTGAGCAAGGTAACACAGCTACACCACCAAAGAGCTAGCCTTGAGCACAGGTGGTCATACCCCAGGAGGAAGCAGTGCACTGAGGGCTCCGAGACCTCCTTCCTTTCTATGAAATTCTTGTCCATTGAAATCTTGCTCATGTGTGCAGTTCAAACACCTTCGCCTGGAAGCTGTCATTGTTGGTATATGCCAAATATCAAAATTAATTGATGACATAATTTTGCTAGACGAAGCAAGGCTTTCTTGATCTCCCATTGGTGCACAAACTACTCGTTTTCTAGAAAGCAACCGTATCCTTCCCCACCCCAGCGAATAATTTTTCTACATGTTTAGGTTTCAGCTCACTCATATATTAGTGGTTTGCTTAACAAGGCAGGCGCACTCCATGTGGAATCAGAAGAGTTCAGTAAGTTATCCTAGGAATAAATACTCCTTGCTAATATACCGTATTCCAATGCCTTCTGAATGCCACCTACTTAAAATTTTCTTACGTTCTCATATAACAATAGCAGAGGCAACACGTGTGAGGTGGAAGCCATACTCTTGCCTAGCAACTGCCATATTTCCATCTATCTGCATATGAAAAGAGTATAAATGAGCAATAGCAGCACTTGGCACTTGCTTTATGCCTGGCATAAATGCGTACGATATTAGCAAGCCATAGTCTTTTATTTTGCATCATGAGGTTTGAAACCAAGGTGTATATCCTTACATATGACAACATCTGAGATTTCATCAGCTCTGTATGGGTAACATACACTGTGTTTAACACTCTGACAGGTCAGAAAAATCAAAAGAAGAAATAAAAAAAAAAAAAAAATTATCTCCGGCAAGATTTGTTACACTTTGTGCCAGCTGCCCACAGGCTTTTAATTCCAAAATTGCACTACACCAGTTTGAGTACATGCCTTTCAGTGTAGAAAAAAAAAAAGTCAGATGTGAACCTATTTTATTAAATTGTTTAATAAAAAGAGTGAACAGTGGAACCTGCTCCCAGGGATGGTGAAGTTTATTGCCTGTGAAGACCTGCTTCTGTAAGTAGCCCAGAAACCAGACCATCATTCACCAACATACAGTTGCAGACAGGATGAGTACCTATCAGATGCTCTGCTACAGCAGGTCCTGAAAATTGACCTCTTTTCTCCACCACTGGCACATTTTTGAAATGTGTCAGGTAAAAGCCAGAGAATAGGAACAATACCTACAAGCCCCCTATTTTCACAGAGCTAAATGTAATTTAGAAAACAGGAGTATTTATTGCAATAAAAAATACAATAGGCAGATACTTTGTAATCAGAGGAGATCCTCCAGAAGTTCAATCAGGCTTCAGCACTTTGACTCCAGCTTTTCCTCTTTCTTGAACACTATTTTTCATGGATGATGATTACCTAATAATAAAGTTCACTTTTTTATGTCAACTTTTTTTCACTAGACCAAACAAAATAGATGAGAGGCATTTTTGTACACAGACACTGTTGATCCACATTAGTTTACTGCTACCCATAAATCTTATTTTCATCCTTAGATGTCGTGCCTAAAATTCTCTGCATACCTCCTTAATTAATTTGACTTAAGAAGAACTTTTGTGTCTGGACAACATGTTCTTACATTTTGAATCATTCCCAGACTTTATTTGTTCCTTCAGTACAAATCATACTAAGCAGATCCACAAATTTCTTCCCTACTTGCCCTATTTTCCTGTCATTACTGTTCATCCCTCTCTCACGGGCACCCCCTTGCTGTGGGGAAAGAGCTTGCGTGCCCATGTGAGGTTGAGAGCTGCGTTGGTGGTGGCATGTGCCTCCGGTGGGGTCTCCCAAGCCAGACAGGTCTCAACTGAAGGGTCAGACAAAGTGTGTCCATGGGCAGGATGGGCTCACTAGCCTTTGGGCAACCATCCTAGGAGAAGGACAACTCTGACTCCAAACGCGGGCAGATGGAGCTCGTTTAGCCTTGTAAGGCATCCATCATCTAAGAGAAGGATACTCTAACCAAACCTATGACCTGAGGACTTCGCTGTCACCATCCAAGCTCACTAGGCCCTGGCAGATGAACCTCAGGTGTAAAGGGTGGAGCCAGTTCCACGCACGCTGGTGCCTCACCTAAAAAATCCACCACACAGGCCCGAAGGGTGCACTCATCGCTTGCAAAGCCCTGTAGCAGCCATCAGTGCACTTGGAGTAAGTGTGGGAAAAACCCTTCCCAAATCTTCGTTCATGAAGCCAAGCCATGGTGATGACTGTTCATCCATAAGAATGCCTTTGCTCAGAGGACCCATGGATTCTCCTGCTCCCTAGCTTATATTCTAGATACACAACTGCGTCCAGTCTCATCCACAGATCCGTGCAGTCCATCCAGCTCACTTCCCATGTGAAAGAAACATCTGAAAAGCAAACCTGACCTGCAATGCCTGTATTTTTAGTGTGGTAACAAGATTCTCTTTTTACACTGACATATGAAGTACAGAATTTCTTATCCTGCGTTTTAAAGTAAATGTAAATTTGTGAAACAGCAAAAAATGTATCCCATCTAAATTGCTTGATATTATCCAGCATGCTAAATACCATACCACAAACATGCACGATTAACAACTCATTTCTACTTCTATCTAGAACTGAAGCAAAATATAAAATAAAACAAACTAAAAGTGCATACTGCAGCTGCAAGGGGATTTTTTATTTGTGAAAAAGTAAACCTTGACTTTAAATAAATAGAAAAATAAACCTTCAGTACACAGTGTAACCGAGGAGCTTGTGAAAAGAATAACAATTCTGCTGCTAAGTTACTAGTTCTAGATCCCCAGCCTTGCACAGCTTTGAGAGAACAAAAAGAGAACATGGAATCAGTACTTGTTTTAAACACATCTCTAAGTAACATTTAGATCTTCAAGTGAGATATTTGACAATGCCACAAATCAGATGTAATTCATGCCTGCCTTTGTTTCCCCTCTACTTTCCTAACCAGGATCACCTAAAATACATATTTTACTGAAACCCATTTAAGAGAAATATGTGTGAGTATGAAGACAAATTCTTCCTGTTTTCTATTTATAAATTAGAATATATGACACTACACAGATGAAGCCAAATAAGTTAAAACCACGTATTTTACATGTACCAGTTTTCTATTGGAATTATTAGAGGTAGAATAATGCACTGTCTTTCAGTTTATACTATTTTACATATACAAACAAATATTTTGCTTTTTAACAATCTAAATGGTAGCTTAAGAAAATTGGTTATTGCATTCCATCTATTTAGCGTATTTCAAATAATAAAAGAGCTCATCATCATCATGGCTTGGCTTCACGAACAAAGATCTGGGAAGGGCTTTTCCCACGCTCACTGCAAGCGATGAGTGCACCCTTCGGGCCTGCGCGGTGGATTTTTTAGGTGAGGCACCAGCGTGCGCAGAACTGGCTCCACCCTTGACACCTGAGGTTCATCTGCCAGGGCCTAGTGAGCTTGGATGGTGACAGCGAAGTCCTCAGGTCATAGGTTTGGTTAGAGTATCCTTCTCTTAGATGATGGATGCCTTACAAGGCTAAACGAGCTCCATCTGCCCGGGTTTGGAGTCAGAGTTGTCCTTCTCCTAGGATGGTTGCCCGAAGGCTAGTGAGCCCATCCTGCCCATGGACACACTTTGTCTGACCCCTCAGCTGAGACCTGTCTGGCTTGGGAGACCCCACCGGAGGCACATGCCACCACCAGCACAGCTCTCAACCTCACATGGGCACACAAGCTCCTTCCCCACGGCAAGGGGGTGTCTGTGAAAGAGTCGCAGACCCGGGCACGGGGCGGCCAAGAACGGGAGTCCTGGAGGAGGAGAAAAGAGCTCTTAATGTTTACACTAAAAGGTAAGAATAAACTTCCTTCCGATCAGCCTTTTATACAACATTTCCCAATTCTTTTTACAGTATTTTTTTTTATAGGAAGATGACCACAGAAAGCATTGAAGAAACAATGACAGCCAAAAACTGTTTCTGTGCAATCAGCTCAACAGCAGTTCTGTTTGATACCAGTATTAAACAAGAACTGAAGCCTCAATCTTTCTCCCCTCAAAGTTAATGCATAAATTATGTAACACAGTAAAATCACAAACCAAGTTTTGTGCTTTTCAAAAGAGTTCTCTCTCACTAAAAAAAAAAAAACCAAAAAAACCCACCACACACCACCAGGCAGACTTTACAAATAGATTTTATTTAGTAATTGTAAAAAAATATACATTGAACTGGATATTTGGAAATTAATCCCACATTACTTAAATAGTTTATGACACATTTTTTGAAAGACAAACTGATAGTTAAAAAAGCTGAGTCCTGTCACACTTCATTGTTTAATTGTAATGAGTAAACAAGGTCATTACAGCTTTTAAGTAATCAGTTTGTATTTTACAGATATACAGGTCATTATTAATTAATTAGCATCTCAATCAGAAGTTAGGGTTCTATTTTACAATGGTTATTTACACTAAAAATATGGGATCAATGCAATATTCTAAAAGCAAAGTGCTGCTGAGCCTCTGTGGAGCTCAATGCTAAAACCAATGTAAACAAATTAAAATAATACAGACAAAGTTTATAAATTACTGAAATCTATAGCATATCGAATATACACACTAAAAAATCCCAAAAAACCATGAATGCAATTGTAAATTGATAAACAAACAATGGGTTAAATAGTAGAATATCCATAAAATAGTAAATTATTGTCTCCATTTTGAACAATGGAGGCAAGCACTATTAATAGCTATGAATTCTCTTACGTAAAATATTAGATCCCACCTGAGACATGTTTGTAAAGTAAAAGGCTTACGTTATTTATCCTATGGTGACTTTTTTCATCTTCTCCAACTCAGCTAAGCATCCTCTTGCTTCCACAAGGGTACAGTTAAAAGCCTTCCTCTGATTTCAACAATACAGTGCTATTCCTTGGCCAGGGTCAGCGTTTAAAATACATGAAAACACACTAAAAATTTAAGGCACCCTCATAATATCCAAGTCTAATCACGCCACTAGAATGCTTTTGCTCCAAGCTTAAAAACTACTTCAAATTAAGTACTGATTTTCATTCTTTGGGACTCCTTCCTCCACTGACTGTGTTACCCACAGCTCAGACACGATTTTAAATTTCTTCCCAAACGTTCTCCTGAGCAATTTCACCTCTTTTACCCGGGAATAATCTTCTCCTATAACAACGTGGGAGACACCCTCTTCAAGACAAGAGACTACTTTTGCACCATAAAAACGGAGCTCCAAAGCTCTAATTGATAGTGTTGTTCCATGGATTTTGGTTCTGGGCTCATTAAGAACAGCGTAACAGTCCACATAAACAGTGTTTCCTCTGAATATACTGAGCTGACAGCTGTTCCACGAATAACGTTCTTCTAGCTCTGCAATCATGTCCAAAGGCAGCACTGTACTGTCTTTCATTCTTGAGAACACTTCCTTGAGTTGTGCAACATCTGTGTCTGCTGTGTAGCTGTCTCCGTAACAATCATACTCGCGAGCAAAATGCTCTTTTGTGTCAGGACACATATGAATCATAAAGCCCGGCTGCCAAGGCACCAGCATTTTAGTTTGAAAACACTGAAGGAGCCACTCTGCTCTCACTACATCATATTTGTTGGAAGCAATGATGTTTTTCACTCTAACATTCTCAGTTCCTACAATGATACAGTAAGTCTCCGGCCCTGGGTTCTGTACCACGCTGCCACCACATTCGGCTATTCTGCTTTCCAGTTCAGACTTTGAGTGTTTCCCCGTTCCAGTCATAACACAAAACTCAACATCTTCAAATACGTTTGAAACCTTGTTTACGCTAGAAAGATCGGGAGCTTTAAACTGCTCAGCTATTCCAATTATCTTCTTCACCTTTGACACAGTTTTCCTTTTTTTCTCATGTGGCTCATCATAATCATCTATATGAAGGTGCTTAGACGCCAGTTTCCCTTCTGCTTTGCTTCTGAGATCTTCTAACATGTCTGCAGTCATGCACTCATACCATTCTTTATCCTCTCTTATTTTCTCAATTCGGGGGAATCTCAAAGTACAGTCAGTTTTGTACATATCACTGCTAACAATCTCAGCTGCCTTGACCTGAATGATGACAGAGTTGCAAGGGTCAATGTACATTTCGGGTTTTTCAGTTCCACACAAAATGTTACAGGGAGGGTCTTTCCTATGGTAGGGCTTCCAGTGCTTAGACAGTTTCAAACCTAGATCGTACAATTCTTTCATAGTATAGCCGGAGCCAACACGACAAATAGAGTGGAAAACAGTAGGTTTTTCATTCGGAGGGGGTGTCTCTGCAATAGCACACAGAAAATGAGACATCATTCCACCACGTGAGCCCTTCCCCCAGTAACCACCAACGATCAAAAGGTCTAGTTCATCCATCAGCCCATTGACGTATTCTGGCTTGATTTTTAACCAGCCTTCCCCACGTTTGTCAGGCTTGTAGGTGGATATGGGATCTTTCACCATAATCCCTTCCTCCCTGTTATCTATCGCTTCATTTAAAGCATCAATTACATCTTTTCTTGTTCTGGCACTTCTTTTATGTACAACATGTATCCTGCCTGTTACTGGGGTAAATACGCTACTCAAGATTTCATACCTTTTGCTTAGTACTTCATGCCCCAACTTCTCATTGTTAACCATCAGCACATCGAACACACAGAAGCAGGTCTGCAGATCAGCGTCCTCCACCATTCTTTTTATGTCAAATTTGTTTCCTTTTTGCATAAATGTTTGTGTCTCAGGATTGTATGCCATCATTTCACCATCGAGAATGCAATTTTGTATACTGCTCTTAAATACGTTATGAATAAATGGCGTTAATGAACCATCAAGGGGGGAAGCGCCAAACTGCTGAGTGTAGTCAAACCCATTCCGGGAAAAATATTTATACACATCTCCATCTTTGTGCATCTGCATACGTTCACCATCCAACTTAGTTTCTATGTAGAATGGCAGGTTATTCATTTGTTTCTCAATTTGCTGGACATCAGCAATAGCAGCAAGCATTGGTTTGAAGGCAGAGAACAACGTGATAGAAACATCGCTAAGTGAGACAGAGGGATCATGCAGCTGTCTGCAAACTTTTTCCAAATCGGTTGTGACGTTGTGCAATTCAGCAGCATCGGGATGAAAAATGGAAAATATAGTTTGTTGGCTAACACCAAGCTTGAGATCCTTTATAATCATACGGATGAGCCATTTTTGTTCCAGTGCTGTGCTCTGCGTAATTAAGTGAAGAAGACTTTTCTTTAACAGACCCTTGTTTTTTGCAGCATTATTATTAGCTATCGCATCCAAGTGTTCATTGACTTGTTCTATGGTCAGTCTGCCTTGTTTTGGGCTCCTAGGTTTTAACACAAAGTATGTGATCATAGCAAAATCTCCAGCATCTCCACGTGAGCCAGTAGGTGTTCTGTAATTTAAAAGCTTTGCAGCATCCTTTCCATCTTTTGGTAAATTCAGCAGTTCAATATACAGCTTCGCAAGCATAGTTTCTTTAATTCCATATGCCATCCTTTCTCTTTCCAACTGTGGCAGAATAAGTCGCATAGCTGGATAAAAAGAATCTGTGACATCTTTCTCTTTTTGATGAAGAGCATCATGGAATTTTCTCCAGGAACCCAGAAATTCCTTGAAATGTTTGGTTTTCTCTGGACGAGACTTACACATCTGTATTCGTTCCAGAGTAGAACAGAGATGTGCAAAAGGCACATGAGAGGCCACTGTTTTTTTAGGAGAAGGCTGGGAAACTGGTGCAGAAGCCATCAGAGCCTGTTTTTCACTAAAACAAACAATATATATATATATTTGTAGAGAAAGAAAACGCCAGTATGTTATTCTGTCTAGAAAAAGAAAATTAGCTCCAATTAGGATTTACTGATTTTTTAATTTTTTTATTAGGATTTAACTGTTATCTTTACTTAAAGGCGATGCCGCTGTCCTTAGCTGTGGGTGAAACTCGGCAGACAGGCTGCGACACTGTCACACGAGGTATTACCTACATGGGAGAACTGCAAGACAGCAGAAGGCACCG
>NW_010407139.1:4682-11011 GCF_000710305.1 Buceros rhinoceros silvestris | reverse complement strand
AAAAATTAATCAGGCACTACTGTTTAGAGAAATCTCGCTATCAGTACAGATGCTGGCAATCTGGATTTGTCCTGCCTGGTGTAAACATTGAGACACACTCGGATGTCTCATGTCACACAGTATCATCTGCTCTCCCAATTCAGGGCTAATTGAGATAATTGCTGCATTTCTGATATTGCTCACTACTATTTTCTAGACTTCAGATGAGAAACCCAGGTACAGCTCCATAAACTTCCATGTTGTCATAGGGAAGCTCAGGAGACTCCTGTTGGGAAATCCCAAACGTGCAGACGTACCCTTTCCAATTAAAAGACTGAGAATTCCCCAGCTTGATGGGAGAACTGTCTTCCTTTAAAATCTGCTGCTACGGCTTTTTGTTTTTCTTCTATGAAGGGAGAATATGCTACATATGGGAAAAAAATTAGTCAATATTTAGTCTTTCGAAGTTAAGTAGCTTCTGAACAGACTGTCAGAAAGTGTAACCCTCTGCTACATCAAGCCAAGCTAAAATTGCCTCAGATTTCTTTTTCATTTGCAAGATGTTTTACTGTGGTCTCATTCTCTGCTTCAAGAATACACCAGCATTTCCCCACCTAGGTATGATTTTTCACAGTCGCTCAACCATGACATGAGAAAAACTCACTGAAATGAGATTCCTGCGCTCAGTTTGTGCCTCAGCTCAGCACAGAGCCAGGCGCCCCAAGCCCACAGGCCTTCTGTTCCCCAGGGGACAGCATCCAAGCACTAACTACCTCCAGTTACAGCACCAAAACCCAGCGTCATTCGTACCCAAGGCACCCCTCCAAGAGTGGAGAGGGCATCCCTGAGCAGCTGGTGGTCCTGGTCATGTTTAAAATGCTAAAGGCAGCCGGATTCTTGTTCTGAAGGGACTGCATACTAGAGGATCTCACCTTTAACTTGTGCTATAGATGCATCCTGACAAACCCTGACACTCACTATTGAGCCACAACCATCTACGTGAACTAAAATTCTTCATATTTTATGCAGTTATTCAAGTATGCAGCACCTGCCTTGTTCCAAACAACCCAATATTCACATTTTCTAGTACTTCAAGTATAATTGCATGCCATAAACACTGTATTTATTAAACCCTCCGAGTGCCACCTCATAAGATACAACATTTATCAAACCCTCTGTGTACATGGGAGCAGGTAGGTGGGGTTTGAGGATGCAGAGGAAGGACCCCAACGTATTTAGCCAAATACTATGAAACTACTCCACCGCACCTTGCAGTGCAGAAGCTTGATAACCAGCAACCCCTCCACAGGGGGGTAATACACAAGCTAAGATTTAGAATGGCCTATGAACAGCAATTACAGCTTGTTAGAGATACCACACAAATGCAGGTAACCTGGAGTGAATTATCAGTATATACCAAAGTGATCTAAAAATAAATTTAAGACTCATCTCCCTTTCCCTTCATCAATGTGTAAAACACCAGCAGGCTCTAGCCCAGCATAAATTTTAATTCTAATCTGATTCTTTCTGTCCTCTCTCCAAACTGACTTACAAGCAGGAAGAGCACACACGGCAGAGAATACATTACTAATAACAACACTTAAAATAAATACCAGCATATTAGATCTTCAACTGCATACAAAATTGATACACTGTGCCTGCCTTACTCCAAGCTCACAGCCTGAAATTATGCCTCTGTTTGAATTATAAGCAAAAGCTTCTACCAAAAGCCATTGCAATTTTGTACCTTATTTCCCAAAGCACTTTTTCTGCAGTCTCTCAGATTAGGAAATACAACTTTGCTGGGGCAAGGAGCACAAAATCACCCCCGTGACCCTCCTGCTGCTTGGAATAACCAACAGTGGTCTTCAGCTGCCTCAGTAAGCGAACCAGCATGGAAGGATCTGGAGATAATTAGAAATTTCAGCAGTAGTGATACTCCTGGACAAGCACAGCTGAGGTTGAGTGGATGGCAGGGGGACACTTTACCCTGTGCAGGATGGCACTGAAGGGCTGGTGTGACCTGGGCGTTTGCAGTCGTGGTGAAGCTTAGGGTGACATTTATTACTTGGAGGTGTTAAGCAGTTCAGGTGTCACGCAAGTAATAACCACTGAACAGGTCAAACGATGGATAACCCGTAGAGCTAATAAGAAAATTATGGCACCTTAATGCTACATTCATTAGCACAGAAATAAATGTTGGTGTAACTACATAAGATGCTTTGAGGTTGCTGATGTAATTCAAGGCATAAAATGATCAGAGAACCGAAATATCTGAACAGCTGGTCTAGTTTGACCTTGATCTGTGCTGTCACAGTCCCAATTAGAGAAACCACTGCACACCAGTGTCCTGCTCCTTAGAGGGGACAGACAGTTAAGGGGCATCAGCAAGGAATGACCATCTGCAGCACAGAGAGGGGAAAAGCAAACACTCGGGTGCTTGGATCTGCAAGAGCCACTCATATCCACACAAGCACACAGAGCACCACCCGCTAGCTCTGCACTGGAGGAGCCTCCCCTCAGACACGGCTCTTCTCCCCACAGGAGCGTGGGGTGCTGTGAACAGGTTTCTGGTGTCTCATGAGATTCCCTGGAAGAGGAGGATAGGTGGCAAAAACAGAGCAGTCATGGTTCTGTAGCGCAGAGCAGACCACAGGACACCTACCAGCCAGTACCCTCACCGCTCAAGAGCCATCACTGGTATCCAAATGCTTCCTTTAACGATTCAGCACTAAACAATTATACGTGTACCACAACACTGGGTTATTCTCCACTTTCACACTACCCAGCTAGGACGATACTGCTCAGGCTACCTGCCAGCAGTGCCCTGGAAAATGTAACTCAGGATTTAATTTGAGAGGCAGTGCTGTGCTGACACGTGTTTGAGGAGCTCCCTGCAGCAGATGCGAGTCCCACTCCTGGAAGAGCTGATGAAGACCCACAGCGCTGCGCTGCTGCACCACAGGCTGAGAAACTGACCCCGAGAACCATGGCAAAACCAGCTTGGCTTTGGCACACAGAAAAGCAGCTTCCCACACCGAATGCAGGGATCAAGAGGAGGAAAGCTACCTGCCGAATTTCAGTATTTAACACTATTTCATAAAATACCCCAGTAGGTTGGAAACTCAGTCTGAGCTACTAGTGTGGACTACCTGGTACAGACCGAATGGAACATTACTGCTGGCTTTCCCTCAGAATCTCCTGGCCAAGTTCTTCAAATCTGAACTCCAGGGTTGCTTTGGATCCAGGTTGTTCATGTCTTTCCTGCCATGCTCAGGCTGGAATCTCCCTTCACAGCCACCATCTCACAGAGATATATTTTACAGAATTCCTTTCCTGAAAAGGAGAGGTGACCCCAGATCACACCACCTGGTGCTTCTCAAAGCCCTCCCAAGCCAGCCAAGAGGTGCCCAGAGAATGTGGTCACCTCTAAAATATCCAATTTTAGCACAGAATCATCAGCCTTGCTAAAGGCAGAGGCAAAACCTGTCCAAAAATAGCACCCAAGAGCAGTGAGCTCTCTATTTGGGTATTTTGGCATATATTCCACTCAGCGGGATTTAGTCCCATGATGGTTCAACCCCGGGAAGCTGCACCTTCTAGCTCTGTTGAACTCCATGTGCAGTACCTAGAAGCTTCAAGGGTTTTCCACCACCCTCTGGAACCAGCCTACAAGAAGGTTCACAATGGCAAAGTGACAGCAGTATGCTCCAAAATTAATACAGACCAGGCAAGATGCAGCTTTTCAGTTAAATACCAACGTCGTCCTTTTTTTTAATTAGGTTTTCTATTTTGGTTCATTCTACACCCTTGGAGTTTCAGACTGCAGGCACATGTTTATTAACAATTCTAATCAGGACTAAAAATATTTCAGGAAACAAATTGCTTCTCAGGAACACCCCATAAATTTGAGGGGTGGAAGGCTGAGCATCAAGTAAACACACACCACTGCTATGCCAGAGAGTTAATTCCTCATACAGAAGGGCTGGATATTGCAGTCTATGGTCTCAAGACTTATTTTTCTGTTATAAATGCAAAGCACAACTGCAATAATTCTACTACAGACCATGAAGAAATCGATTTAGCAATCTGAACATAAATTAAGCAATGTTTTTGATTCAGTAAACTTGTTCCTATGTAGATCAGAACAAGTATTAGCAAAGGCCAGTGACCCGTACCCGAGTACTCGCTTTGATGAAGTTCATAGGAATTTTAGATTAGAGCACACTTCAAATTACTTGACCTGTGAATCGACCTTTTACACATTTTTAAAGCAATTTTAGTGAGCTTTTAGGGAGCTTTTCTATTTGTCATTCAATGTTTTAAATGCATGTTAATGGAATTACACATTAATCAAACCATGAATTTGGTAACTAACAAACTTCTCCTGAATAATGGGCTTCAAACTGAACAAAGCCCCGTATCACTAGAAAAGGATTTCAGATTTTTGGTGTCACACTCTACAAATACTATTTCTTGCAGAATGAGTGTTCTGCACAGTTACTTTTTAAAAAGATGCATTATAACCTATATCCCTTGAAGCTATTTTTACTGCATTCCTCACACATTAAAAATTTTAGTATTCACACCTGTTAAATTCTATGCAAATTTGAACAAGGCCATGTCTAGCTTAGATTCCCACACCTCAAGGAAGATCAAGTAATTGGTACAATAACTTCATGGATTTTAGAGAAAGATCAAATGAATTAGTGTCTTCAAAGTAGTATAATAGTTTTTAAATTTATGTTAAAGTAAATAATTTGAGTAATACATTTAATTCCTCAGAGTAACTTTTCCAAAAAATCAAACCTAACAATTATTACTGAAGCATGATTTGTTTAAAATGCCAAAGCATGCAAAATATTTAACTACTTTTAATAAAAAAGGAAAAAATCATGCGAGACAACGCAAGAAGGAGTTTAACAGGGTGCCAGAGTATTCCCTGAGTCCACACAGCAAGGAAGGTGGAGGTGAAGGAGGAGAACTGGTTTTCTTCGCTCTTACAGAACAGAGGATGGATACCTCAAGGAAAAAGCACACCTGAGAACTCAGAACTGCAGAATCTCCAGCTCCACTGAAATGATTTTTGAGTCCTGCTAAGCAGCAAAAAGCATCTTTTTAAATGGCTCCAACCACTTTATTGAAATAATGCGCACAACTGTGGGTGTTTGTAGACGGGACGCGACTGGGAGAAACGGGATTCTCCAACTAGAACAAGATCCTGAGGTTTGAATAGATCCAACTGCAGCACGAATCTATCACAGGCTCCTCATTAGCCTGGCAGTGACTAATATGCCTGCCAGTACCTAAGTGTTCCAGGCAATGGCAAATAAAAAAAATACCAAAGCCTCCTTTCCCTTCCTCCCCCACCATCTCCCACTTTCAGACATCTGAGCAATCTCTTAGCAAGCCTCTGATAATCAGGAACTAATTAAATAACTAAAATTGTTTCAGCACTCATCATTTTCTGCTCATGAAAGTCACACTTCTAAATTTTTATAGCCTTATCCACAAGCCTCAGGCTCAGGTGCATGAAAATTTGAGCCTACCCACAGCTGTGCAGCAAGCCACAGGGCAAGCTTTGCTCCAGAACGCCCATTTCTGCTGGGACAGCTTGTACTGGACCCCTCAGAACGGGGACAACTTAATCCACATCACTGCCACAAAAGCCAACACTATCACCTTCAGCACTGGACAAAGGTCCAGTTCCTTCTCCACTCCCACAAGCCCAGAGACTGAACGCTGAAGAGCACATTATCACCCTGCCTTAATGCTTGAGGAGTCCCACCTCCCCACTGAGCCAGGCACTGGGGTCCTCTCCAGCTGCATGAAGATCACCATCCCTTGGCCCCTTTCCCATTACTCTGCACTTTGCAGGGGTTTGATGTCAGACAATCAGGAGGGAAATGATCTGGGCAGTAACTTTGCCGGTTCTCTCACAACCACCTACGGCTCAGTCTTCCTTTAAGCAGCAAAAGGACTTTTTTCAGGTCTCACCTGAAGATCCAGTGACCCAAATGAACAGGTAGGACAGTCTGCTTATTAAATTTAGTTTCATTGATCCCAGTAGCCCCAGGACAGAGCATACCATAAAGTCTTTGGGGCAAACACAGCATCTCCACAACAGTCAGATGCACAATTTCACTTCCAAAACAATGTCAGCATATTCAAAAAGCCAGAGCTTCTGCGTCACTGTTCCTTCTCTGACCTCCTCAGCAGGTGTTTAATACTAATATACATGGATAACCCCTCACTTGTTTTCTCTTTTCACAGTGTGGAGAGCCTGAACACAGCACAAAAATAGAAACACAAGAGCTGTGGCTGCCACAGCAGCTGGGGTACGGGACCTC
>NW_010407139.1:314-4593 GCF_000710305.1 Buceros rhinoceros silvestris | reverse complement strand
CCTGCCACAGCAGCTGGTGTACGGTACCTCTTGATGCAACCTCCCCGCATCCGAATACAGCCTCCTGCTCCTGTCCGTGTCCATCCATCCCCTTGTGAGCGACGAGAAAACCCCAAGCAATACCAGAGATAACCAAAAGCTTCTTGATTTCATCATTTCACGTCTGTTGAAAACAAGAGAACAGTCATAAAACAATCATCTGAACAAAAGCCGGCTCAGATTCAGTAACACGGCGGAAACCGAAGCAGATGGTGCCCATCCACACTAGGTCACTACCAACAGAGCTTTGCAGACTCCCACAGCACATGCAATAAACCCACGATTTTTCCTGGTTTACACCCATCCGTGTATTGGCAATGAATTCCCACACTGCAGCAGTTCTGTGAAGCATTTACCCCACGCCTACCCTCCACAAGGTTCCCAGTCAGTTCCCACACAGCACCCACAGAACCAGAGCCCTGGGGTTTCTAAATCTAAGTACTGTGGCCAAAAGCAAAGCATATCAAAACACGGTATTAGGTACTGCAGAAGCCAAAGGGTGACTTTATCCCATCTCCAGAACCTCTAGCAGCACAGGGTCACTCAGCCAGGGACTCACACTTGCACCCTAGCAGATCTTCAGGAAAGCCCTAGATACCCACATTCACTTCTTTGATCACTGGAGGCTTCCAGCAATGTGACAGAAAATATCACTATTCCCCTCTGATCCAGAGGATGATGCTGCCTCGAGCAGATACAGCCACTGCCACCCACAGTCAGGTTTACAGAGCCAGCCAGCCAGGGTCTGACAGCTGACACCAAAAAAAACAGGAACAGTCATTCTTCACCCAGGGCAGGACAGGCCACCTGTCCGGATGGTCACCGAATCCACTGAAGCTTGCACAACCCACAAATCCTGTGCCGAAGAGGGCTGATGTGCTTCTCCAACCACAATGGAGTTGAGTCCCACCTGGGGCTCCGATTTCTCTACTTGTCAGACTCTGTCCCAAACGGAGGCATTTCCAATCCCACCCAGACTCATCCTACTCAACAGCAGCACCACATCCCTGGCAGTGCCCCGGCACATCAGCTGTGGGGGACCAGGAAAATACAACCAGGGATTTCTATCGCAACTGCATCCACATTGCACCACGGCTCCTGTCTTGCATGGTTTTTTAATTAATTTTGAAGTAAAACCAATGCAGCTACTCAGGCATCATCAGATGGACCATGTGTTTCATATACGCACAGCTCCGCACTGGTGCCGGGCAGGCTCAGCCAGGAGAGCTCTGTACTCAACCTAACGTTTTTGGGGACAGGACACCAGACTGTGCCGTTCCTTTTCACAATAAAAGTACCAAGGGAGTCTTCAGCCCAATCCCATTTCCCTGCTAGCTGCGGGAAATTCTGACCTTTCCCAGCAGCTCCAGAGGGTGCTAACACAGACCCCTAACAAAGCATAATGACCACCTAATGAAGCAAGCGATGACATTTCTACAGCATGGAAGTGACAGGCTGCTGCTGGGTTTGAGCAATATATGTTAACAAGGCAAGTTACCTGCTAATGGCAAAATTAAGCCCAGGCGAATGAAGTCACCATGACATGCCTTGTCTTGACAGGACTCATTTTACAGTGTTTTCATGCCCTGTGTTTGCTACAGGGGATATTCAAGTCCTGGTGCATCACTTCATTTTGAAGCCATGACCATTTACACCAGCACCAACTTGGTCTCAGCTATTTTGTCTGCCCAAAAAACACCACCAGCAGAAGGAGCAGAGCCCACAGAGCTCAGGCATTGCTTTTCCTCAGCGCTAATGAAAACACCCTGAATTGAGAGCACTCAGGATGAAATCAAAATTTATTAGGCTTTCTAAATTCCAATTAGAAACCTCAGATGTAATGTTACTGGGGCTACAAATAAATGTTTAATAAACCAAAGTCACTCTATCAATAAGCGACAAGTACATTGTTACGTTATGAATTGCTCCTGCACAGCAATAGTGTTTCTCGGGTGTTTAATAGAGGTATTTGTATACTCAGTTGATCCCATCACAGCAAATACAACTATTTCCCTCTGCAGTGTTAGAGACCTCTGACTCATATGCTGCTTGAAATTACAGTCCTGGAGCAAAATAGGGGACTAGCTAGTTTCACATATATTTAGTAAATAACCAACTGCTAGAAAAGGTGATGGTGTTTGTTTGGATTAGGATGCCTGCAACACTGATGGAAGGGAAAGGGCAGCCTCCACCTGCTGCAAACTCCGCTTGTTTTATAAATGCAGTCTGTAGAACGTCTTTCTCTAGTCAGTTTAGATATTACTTATTTTTATTGCACAGACTGACAGTTCACTAATTGCTCTTACTCAGAGCAAGAGGCTGTAATACACATCATATACCCGAACAAGCAACAAAGGTGCACCATGAACACCAAGCGAGGGTTAACTCAAAGCATTCTGGAGTCACTAAGCCACTGCTCCCACCACCCTACCCCCAGCCAAGTGCAAGGCTCCTTGCAGAACCTGGTCTGCAGTTGCACCATGCAACACAGCTTTACACCAGGTTGTGGCAAAGTTCCCCAAGTCAACAGGAAATATAAATCGATTGGGTAGATTCCGCTGTAAACTCAACAAGTTTTATGACCAATTTCCTTTCCTCGACATATGGACGTCACTGCCCAGATAAATCAAAGCTGGCGAATTTCTGCATAAAACAATCAGCTGTACTCAGAGGGGGAAAGCAAACAACATTTGTGGTTGAACAAGAGAGAGCTGGGGGTGAAGCAGGTGTCTGTCATAGCCTGCTCTTGGGAGCAGAGGGACAGATTTCAGTCTGCTCTGTAATGCAGAAGTTCGTAATTGTAACGCAGATGCCAGAATTAAACCAGGCTATTCTAACGTAAACAAAGCTGAGCACCACATCCCTCTGCCACAGCTCCTCCGGTTTCAGTAGAATTCCTTCCAAAGCATCTTGGCTCTTCAGTTAAAGAAGAGGCAAATCAAAGTCTAAACGCTGACCTAAGGGTTGTGATTACTACTTCTGAGCTAGAGGTCTCACAACCTCCCCTGAGCTGGCCTTGCTTCACCAAGAACTGCCCCACAGGCACGGCGGGACTGGGCTACACACCAGGGCGGGAGGCAGCTCAAACCCAGCGGGCTGGCAGTGCGGGTGCTGCTGGAACACCGGCACCTGCGGACCGCCCATCCCAACCACCGAGGGGTCTGTGCAGGCACCAGCGCACCAGCAGAGGATCGACGTGCCAGAAAACTGGTGCAATGCCTCTGAACGAGGAGGAAGAACAGCAAGCAGATGCAAGCCAAAGGTACGGGCATGGGGTTTAGGGCACAGGGTTTAACGCTGCTCAAGCAGAAAGGGTCACCTTGCCCAAGGAGTGATGGAATTGGCCTTTTGAGGGGAGAACACACGGTTTAAAGCACCTCTGTGACATGCACTGTGAGCTGCCAGACAGCCAGACCACAGCAGAGATCCCACAACTTTCTCCTCCGCAACACAGAAGCTTTAAGAATTCAATTGTGGCAACTGTAACAAGATTGAGGAATTTGCCAAAAGCAGTTATTGGTTTTGTTTTCAGGGCTAGTTAAACTGCAGCTTATTTTTTCAGTATTGAAAAACTAATAGCTCACAATACCTTTTAATAATTTCCAACAAGCTCCACATTAGAACAAAAGAGGTCGAACTTAATTACCAGAAGTTATGCCTGCTGCTACAGCAAAAGAAAGCTCTTGGACCAAACCTTTCCCTCAGTACAAATTGGCTCTATTAACACCAGATGAGAATCCGGTCCTCAGCTCCTCTGCCGTCAGCTGTTCCAATTGCTTCAGCCTTATCTAAACAACATTTCTACAGCCTGCAAAATAATTCTGACATCCATAATTTCTTGTTTAGTGCTACAAAATTAAACTACAAAATTAAGGAGAAAATCCCGTTCAAAGATGACCTTCGGCAAGATATAACGAAGGCAAATAACAATTTCTGTCAGCTCTCTGCAGTATCTACCATAAACACTTAAAGTTTCAATGCAGTCAGAACTCACTGGACCCAGCTGGGATGTTTACACACACACCAGACATTTCACTGGAGCACACTTAGGAATATTTCATTTGATCTTCCAGTTCTCCAGGACACTTCAACGTTCCCAGAGGAAATGGGGGGAACATCCATCCAGCAGGGACCAAGGGCTGACAGGAAGCTCCTGAACCTCTCCGGTATTTAACCTTCGTTTTCAAGGCTGCCCCTTCAGCACGTTTCAGTCACAGCTTTGCTCTGAGGTCCCGCACCA
>NW_010407139.1:0-217 GCF_000710305.1 Buceros rhinoceros silvestris | reverse complement strand
CAGTTTGGCGCTGGGGTCCCGCCCCCCCGCCTCCACAACCCGGCGCTCAGCACCACTGGGAAGCCGTTTATTGCCACCACGCAGAAGCATTTTAGACAAGTCGGGAAGGCAGCCCAGTATCTCTCATAAATAATTTAAAAAATCACCGTTCTCTGCTGCCGGCTGCAAACTCATCCCGCCGGCTGCGGACGCAGCCACCGGAGCCTGACGGTTCTCC
>NW_010407138.1:402-1310 GCF_000710305.1 Buceros rhinoceros silvestris | reverse complement strand
CGTGGCGTGACCGTGGGGACACGTGTGCTCACATCGGTGTCTGTGTTGCCCTGTCCCCTGCCCCCCTGCGTGTCCCCCATGTCCCATATCCTCCGTGTCCTCCCTGTGTCCCCTTGTCCCTCCGTGTCCCATGTCCCATCTCCATGTCCCATGTCCCCATGTCCTTCCATGTCCCCGTGTCCCTTGTCCCCCTGTCCCCATGTTCACCACATCCCTGTCTCCACGTCTTCATGTCCCCATGTCCCGTGTCCCGCCCATGTCCCGTGTCCCGCCCATGTCCAATGTCCCTCATCTTCCTCCCTGTCCCTGTCCGTGGCCCCATGACCCCATGGCCCCATGGCCACCGCTTTCCCGATGTCCCATGTCACATGGCCACCACGTCCCCGTGTCCCTCCATGCCCGCCATGTTCCCATCTCCATGTCTCGGTGTCCCCATGTCCCCCATGTCCCCTGACTCCATGTCCCATGTCTACCGTGTCACCCAATGTCCCGTGTCACCGCGTCCTTCATGTTCCTCCGTGGCCCCATGGCCACCGTGTCCCTGTCCCCATGTCCCCATGGCCACCACATTGCCCCATCTCCATGTCACCCAATGTCCCGTGTCACCCAATGTCCCGTGTCCCCCATGTCCGCTATGTGCCACGTCCCCATGTCCACCGTGTCCCCATCTCCCTGTCTTGGTGTCCCCGTGTCCCATGTCCCCCATGTCCACCGTGTCCCCATCTCCCTGTCTTGGTGTCCCCGTGTCCCGTGTCCCCCATGTCCACCGTGTCCCCATCTCCCTGTCTTGGTGTCCCCGTGTCCCGTGTCCCCCATGTCCACCGTGTCCCCATCTCCCTGTCTTGGTGTCCCCGTGTCCCGTGTCCCCCATGTCCACCGTGTCCCCATCTCCCTGTCTTGGTGTCCCC
>NW_010407138.1:0-279 GCF_000710305.1 Buceros rhinoceros silvestris | reverse complement strand
GTCCCCGTGTCCCCTGTCCCCCATGTCCACCGTGTCCCCATCTCCCTGTCTTGGTGTCCCCGTGTCCCATGTCCCCCATGTCCACCGTGTCCCCATCTCCCTGTCTTGGTGTCCCCGTGTCCCGTGTCCCCCGTGTCCCCTTTCTCTATGTCCCATGTCTCCATGTCTACCGTGTCACCCAATGGCCCGTGTCCCCATGTCCCCCACATGCCCGTGTCCCCTCATCCCCATCTCCGTGTCTGGTGTCCCCACGCTCCACATCCCCCGTGTCCCCCCGTG
>NW_010407137.1:5583-17828 GCF_000710305.1 Buceros rhinoceros silvestris | reverse complement strand
GGGGGCAGCCCCAGCGCAGGCTCCGTCAGTCGCGCCCCGCACCGGGGCCACCCTGAGGGGAGCGGGCGGCCAGCGGCGCCGAAAGGCGCTGGTTTCCTCGCGAAATCCTCCCTTCTTTTCCCTCGCCCGGACCCGTAACAGGTTGAAGAAAGACGTGGTTGCAGATGGGAGCTTGGTGGTTGTGGGGGTTTTTGATTTGTTTTGTTTGTTCGTTTTTTAATTTATTTTCCCCTACCTAAAAAGCCCTTCTGCAATAGCAAGCTTGTGATAGCAAGCTTCTCGGAGGATCTCGGAGCTGAGGAATATTTTTAATCACAATAGATCCATGTGTCTCCCTTAGTTCTAATGCTGCTGCCTTGGAACCCATGTTAGTTGAAATGGTGAATACTTGCAGAGAACAAGTGCTTTAGCAGATGAAAAATTAAATCCTATTAGGAAGAAAGTACTTTAAAGAGGCTAAAAATATAAAATATTTAAGTATGAACTTTTATGGTCATCTGTAACTTAAGTAGGTCTTTTTTTGGTTGACAAATCAATGGCAAATCTTCCACCGAATTCAGCTGAGCTAAATTTCTTTTCTTGTCCCCTTAATGTCTATAAATTTAGAAATGCTAAACAGTTTTGTGTATCAAAATTGAATATTTCTTGTTTGTGCTTAGACGAATATTACTTGGTGATGTCTGTACTTTGTCCTTTCTGTATTTTGAGATTTAAAACAAAAATTAGCTCCTATTTGCATTTGGGAAACTTCACTGAATTTTCTTTCTATGTAGCTAGAATATGTTGTCTATTTAAAGCTTTGTACAATTTTACAAATTACTTGAAACGATTCTTAGAAGTCGTATTTTTACTTTGTTTGATGTTGCCAGAAGGTAAGTATGCATGTGAATGAGAGGAGACAGGAAAGGCAGAGAGTTCTGTCCAGAACTGATATGGTGGTAAACATCGTGCTTCAGAATGGTCCATCATTTTTATGAAGGAAACACTGTTCTGAAAGAGGATGTAGTTAACAAAGTGCATGAACTTCAAGGCACTACAGCATTGCCATTCCAAATATGGCAATTTATAAACTTTTATTACAACTTTTAGAGAAATAGGTTTTGGATTAAGAAGGAATCAGGGATGGAGAGAGAGAGGAAGCTTAGAGTATCAACTGAGAGTATCGCCTGCCACTAGTTTAGCAAGTATGGGATCAAGCTAATTAAGTATTTATTTTCTTAATTGACATTTAGCTATTTTTACTTATTTCTTACCCGTTTCACATATGCATTCAGTTTTCCTCTGTAGTACAGTTAGGATATGGCACAAATGGCTCAGAGGAAGCACAGGCAGATATTTTTAATATGATAAAGAAACACACGTTATTATTAGTACTATGAAATTCATAAGCTGAGTAAGTAATATTTTTATTATCAAGGTAGCGGTTACCTCTGGCTTAATTTGTCTGTCAAATGTCTCCTAAATTGAAGGCACGGTCTGCCTACTATTACCTTCATGGATTACAGAAAAAGAAGGTGGTAAGAGCTAATGATACCCTCAGACAATTCCAGTGTGCTGTGACAGCTTCCCATAGTAAATTGTTCTTGTTATTTGCTTGACTTCACGGTCGGAATTCATATGACTCATAACTTTTTCCTTCTTCATTAAATACTTCTCTGTCTTACATATGACTTATAAGTAGCCTAGCTTCTTCTGTCATCTTACTCATAGTAAGTCTTTACGTTGTATGAACATTACTGTTATTTCCAGTAATAAACTGTTAATCTGTTAAAATGTAGAATTATGATGTAGAAATGCTCAGAACTTAGAGCTCTCTGAAAACTTTATCTGAATTCAAAACCTACCAAATCCTGAGACATAAGCATGGGTCTTCACTTGTGGAATGTTCTGAACTAGTTGGTGTCTAGTATTTTGTTATGCTTTAGCAGTATATAATCAAGGTATCTGAGCCAGGGAGATCTGTTGCCTGTCAAGACAATGTGTTAGCTGCAACAAGTTTGAAATTCTGTGTGCTAATATGACAAATGCAGATAATATTCTATTACCTTTTTCTGATTAAGCGTTTTAATTCTATTTTAGTGTTAATCCCAAACCGCTCACCTATTACTTGTAAAGTATATAGAATTGGAAATTTAGCTATTTTTGTAGCTAAAGGTCTTCAGAACTTGCTAAAATACAGGCTTTCCCACTCTTTGAATGTTTATTGATTTCTTGTACAAAACTTAAATACATTAAGAAAGTATAGGGAAAGGAGAAGTATTTCTAGGGGTTTTATTTTGTTTTCGGTTGATGGGGTATAGGTGCTTTGTGGGGGGGAAAACTATGGGAGGGAAATGTTTGTACTCTTTATTCCCAGAAGTTATTCAATGGTACTGTGACAAATAGCTGATATGGTACTAGAAGAATGAGTAAATTTCTGCTAAGATAGTTACATTAATTAGTCTGGCTTAAGAAGTCTCCGGTTCAGTGATACACACTATAAATGCTTTGTATTCTGAATCCTTCCCTAACCAATGGAACTCTTTTTCAATGGTTTTAATGTTTTAAATATCTTGGCTGGTTCAAGAAAACTTACTTCTCTATTCAGAAAAACTGAATGACTTTCTCGGGGCCTTCTGTTGATAACACAAACATTGTCCTAGTGCTAAGGTTCTTCCATGAACAGGAATGTCCTTTGATGTAATTTTCCACCTCTGTTTTATACCATTAAATACTGCTGCACCACTCAAGATCTAAGATGACAGTTTGAAAGCTTTAAGTTTGTAATTTTTTGAAAATTTTTTTGTTCCTTGCATATGCATACCAACAATGTCATATTCTGCAGTTAAACCACTTACAACAGTCACGGTTTTAAGTTCTGCCTAACATGTGACCTGATCACTGAACTGGCCTGGTAATGTAGCCAAGGTCTTTGCCGTCATACTTGATCTCATTTTCAAGCACCAAAGCAATTAATTTTTAACAGACCTCCCTTCCTCCTTTTGTGCAATATTCCGATTTAACAAAATTAAAAGCAAAAAACATGTCAGATATAGTTAAGCTTCTGCAATAAAAGAAAACCCAGCTGGTTTTGTAAATTACAAAATAAGTGAAAATAGCAGGTTACATTACTATTTTGTTGCTGAAATGCCATTAATTAATGTGCATACAATAAATTATGCATCTTAAATATCTGATACTCTTTTGGATGTAAGAATTACAGAGAAATGGAAATCTCAAGAGACTATATTGACAAATATATTTTACATGATCCTACTTTCTGTCCACATTTTTTTTCTTCTCCCATCTTCATTGCTTAATAGAGATGTAGCTGCAGCAATCTGTTACGTATCCACTGACTGACAGTTTGTTGTGAGGTGTTAAGATAAAATGGTTTTGTTACAAGATGTAACTTTTGGATCATAAAAAGATATAAAAATTAACTTCACTGATAAGTAAATCTCCCTTGAAAAAAGCCAGTTGCATTAGCTGTTATAACTTTGGGGTTTTTTTTTCATTTTAGAATAAATACAGTTCGATGCTTTTTTTTGAAGGAATAGCAAAAATTCGACTTGCCTATGGGTGAAAGAAAGAAAAATTTTTTTCTAGATGAAGTGTGGGTTCAGTGTGAAAGTGTTTAAAAGAAAGACTGTTTTCACGTGATAAGTTTATACAAATTAGCCATGGTATTATTGTAAAGTGGCTACTCATCTATGATTTACTAAGCATTTGATTTCTGACAAGTTGTCCCAGGTTTGGCTAGGGTTAATTTTTGCCGGAAGCTGGGAGGGGCCGCAGCTAGGATAGCCGGAAGGAACCAGCCAGTGGGATATTCAATACCATACTGATGCCATGCCCAGTATAAATAAGGTGGGGGGCTGGTGTGTAACTTGAGCTGTAGGTTGGGTCTGTAGAGTAGTGGGGGCATAGCCAGCAGTTTCCAGCTGGTAAGCAGTTGTGTTGCATATCACTTGGTTTATGTATTATTTCATTAGTATTATTGTTATTATTGTTTTCCTAATCTCTTTGTGATGTTTTAGTAAACTCTCTTATCTCGCCCCCTGAGGTTTTGACTTTTTTCTCCTGATTCTCCTCCCATCCTACCAGGGGCAGGGAGTGAGCAAGCAGCCAGTGAGTAGCTGGCTGGGCTTAAACCAAGATGCGAAAGTATATATTTGTAAATATATTTGTCCAGAGCTTCCTCTAGGAAGTAGTTCTGGTGAAAGTGTGTAGATGGCCAAGATAATATTACAGGTGTTTTAATCCTGAGTTTTTGATCATCATCTTTCTTCTTGAGATACAAATAATAATAATACAAATTAAGAATGTGTGTATTATTATTGCAGAAATATTTTAGAGGTGCTCTGTTTCTCAAGTGTGCTTTAGAATGAAAAATAAAAATTTGTTTTGAAAAAAGTAATCTCATTCACTGTTGAATCTTTGCTTGGTTATTGCGGTAAAAGGATTTACATCTAATTTTCAGCATCAGTGATATTTTTTATTAGCTTGTATTTCAGGTTGTCTCCATTGGGTACTTATTTAACTTTACCAACTAATGTTTTGTAAGAAGTTTTTGATAAAGGTTTCCAGTTTCTAGTACTAGTTGCCTTTGAGCAAAGATGACTTTGGTCTAAGACTTGGTTTTAGGTATACAGAAACAATAGAAACATGCAAGTCAATTTTAATCTTTCAACGGACCAGAATCTGACCTCTCCACCCCATCACTGCATTTTTCAAAGCTTTCTGTTCCTTGAGGCTTTCTATTCATTTTACTGTCTTAGAAACCTTACTGTTATGTTTTCTGCAAATGAGTATGTTGAACTCTTCCAAATCTTTGTCTGATGCTCTCTAACAGACAACTGTGCTTCTGTCCATTTCTCTGGAGAACCTCACAGCAAGCAGTACCCTCCCCTGTGCAGCGCCTACAGCACTGCTTTTTATAGGGCTCACAGGCAGTCGTATGCCCTGGCTTCGTTTCCAAGCCGGTTTGCATTGACTCTAAAGAGCCGCGGCACTTCTTGGAGCAAAGGTTAGCTCTTGCCAGTTGTAACATCGACAGAATGCTGTGGAACATGAAAGCTTTCTAATTCCTTTTGTGAATTTTGCTTTTATAAAAATGTAGAAATTGTAAAACATGCATCTTGCGTGCTATTCCAGTGGCAGTTCTTTCCATTGAACTTTTACAACACTTACTGTTTTTGGAGTGAGGTGATATTAAGGTAATCCCTAACTGAGCAAAATTGCAAAACTGTGATATTTGTGTCATAGTACTGTTGGATATTAGTGTTTACAGGTTTTTCAAATCCATGATAAGAATTTCTGGATGTCTATAAAGACAGTCACAACTGGAAATTTGATCACTGAAGGAACTTCTAAGCTTTATATCTGTATTTTCTGCTTGTTTGTTTAAATTATAACAAGCAAATCCATAAACTAAAATAGTGAACAGCTAGTGTATCCTGCCACTGCAGGAATACCAATTAAATGGGAAACTAGATCGGTTAAATTAGGACTTACTCGCTCTTGATACAAGAGGCTTATCACAAAATTCAGATGAAGTTAATAGAGATGCTTATAATTATTCATCTTCACAGAGCTTTCATGATAAGACAAGTACTCTAATTCTTCCCCCTAATGCATTCCATGCTGTAGTTGATGGTAACAGAGATGTGGATAGATCTCCCAAAAAGACTACACATGAAGGTATGTTTTCTGTCAGTTACTTTGTAGGCTGGCCTGATGTACTTTTTGCCAACCCTGTTAATAGGCATGATATATGACTTATATGGCTTTGTTTAAAGCTATCATGTTGAAATCCTGGTTAGTCGTTGTCCCAGACCTTGGGTTGCAGCAAAATGTATTAACAGTTATTCCAAACTCCTTCAAGGTTGGGAAAATAATTACATTATATACAAATGACTGATAGAATATTTTCAGATACAAGTTACTGACTTTGCATATTATGTAGATGTTAACAGACATGACAAAAACATGCTAATTATTTAGAGAATTTGGGGATTTTTTTGACTGTTAAGTCATAAGTTGGAAAGCTAAACCATGTTTTAGAAGTGGATTTAAAGGTTCTATAAAAAATAAAATTTAAATACCAAATAGATTTAAAAATTAAAATTATGTATACTTTTAGATAGACCATGTGCGTATCTACAGCAGTTGTATGAAAAACAAGTAGTGTAACCAAAGCTATAGCTTCACTGTGGAAAAAGAAGATGTAAAAAAATCAAAGTTTCTACTGTCACAAAGGCAGTGAATAAGAGAATGTGGAGCAGTTACTTGCCAAATCGCAGAGTACTAAAACTGGATGGCACTTAATTAAGGTAGTAGGAGGTGGATTTAAAACAGAGGCAGCAAAGTGTTGCTTTATGCAGTGGGCATTGACCTTGTGGAATTTACTGGGGATCGTAGAGTCAGGTAGTGTAAGTAGGCTCAAAAAAGACATTGTCATAAACAAAATGACAGCTTAGTAAGAAAAGGAGGAGGCAAGCAAGTGCCTTCTAGCATTCCTAACCTGACATTTGTAGGTAATATGTGAGTGTGCTGGGAGAAATTGCCTGGACATATGGGTTCTCCCTAAACAGCATTTCCTTTTGCTACTCTGAAGTACCGTGCTATGTGGACCTTTTATCTGACTTAGCAGGACAAAATTCTTACATATAAAAACTTTCATTTTTCTCCCCAAAATGTTTTGGTTTTTTTTTTTTTTCTGCTAGTACTTGCTGGAATCTTCATAGGAGCTTACAGCTGATACAAAAAAGAAAAAGTACTTCCTGTCTAAAGTACATGTAATTTTGTGTGTGTGTGTGTGTTCATTTTGCTTTTTACAGGCATTCGGAACATCAGTATGCATTTCTTGCCAGTGTATACTAATGAAAATGTCGGATGTTTACCATAAACTAAAACTATCTCATGACTGTTGTTTTGACTGCTTTTGAGTGCTTGCCAGATATTAGACTGTGGGTATAATTTTATTTTAATAACTTTGGGTTGGGCAGCCCTGAACTCTAGCTTACCCAGCTTTGTTCCAGAACAAATGAAATATGAAATAGATGTCTTATTTATTTTGGAGTTCTGAATGTAAAATAGCTTCTGGATATTTTAAAAGAGTATGTTCTCTGTGCTGTCATCAACTATAATCCTCTCTTCCTCCAGTTATTTGGTGTATTGGCACTTGTTTCTCATGTCTTTCTGGAAGATGTTACTACTCTCATCCAGAATTATAGAAATTTTGCATACAGAAATGCAAAACTGCTATTTCAAAATAGGCATCTTTTTGTTTAATATTATCTGAATGATTTTGCAGATGTCCTTAATTTTCAATAAATCAATAATGCATTGTGTGGCTATATTACCCATAGCCAGTGCTTATTTTATGCTGAGAGAAATAGCAGAATGCTAATGTTTTTACACTGGAGTCTGTAAGTCTCAATATTCATTTATTTGGGCCAGAAACTGTTGAAGTACTGTAACTTCTGAGTGTTTAGGCACAGCACAGCTTAGTTTGTAGGTACAGACCCATACATACAAGCTAACCAGTAAACTGAAATTTTGAATTCTGAAATTAAAAAGAAATTGCTTTTAAATAAATAAAAGTAGTCCTTACGGATGTAATATTTTGTGCAGAAGAGAGTCCTGGATAATTTCTTAAAACATTTTGTAATATTGCCATGAATTTTTATGTGTGTATTTTGAAATATGAAATCTGAAAAGGCTGTCTGTCTTATGTCTCTCAGAAGCATTTGAGTGGTTTCTGTAGGAAAGATAGTGTGTTGTCACTGATCTTTAGAACCTCCAACAGATTATTAAGAAGTTAAGGTGTACAGTGTGGACAGATATGCCTTCAAGCAGACTTGGCAATTTAAATGGTTTCCAGTTTGCCTTGGATTGGCTGAAAGAATGTTTTTCTGTGTAAGGGGACAAGCTGAACCTTTGGCTTTTATGCTGGACCAAAAGGATTTGCCAGGTGCCTGATATAGCTTCTACTTAACTCATGCAACTCATTCATGTATTTCTTAATAGAGCCATTTCTGTTATTTTCAGACACTTCAGTTCTTTGTCTCAATAAAGATGCATCCATTTTTGTAAAGACAAGAAAAAAAATTAGCCTTAAGGGAATTACCGTGTTCTTGCCTTTGGCTGAAGCATGTCTCACAGTTAAGATGGTGAGGAAGTTTACTATTCAACTCTGCAAGATTGCAGCAACGATTAATACTCCTGTTGACTTCTTTCATAGACTTTTTCCTAATACTCGTCTGAGAAGGTGATTACCTGATTAACTGACAACAAAATTGAGAAGGTGATTACCTGATTGACTGACAACAAAATTAACTCCAAATGGGTACTATACATTAAATCTGTGGAGCATTCCTCCAAATGTCCTCAGAACCATCTGCTAGTGAGAACTCAAAGGTAATGTGTTTCAGGACTTTATTTCAATTTTCATATCCATCTCTCCTGGCCATTAGATGCATCTGATCTCCCCACTGGAGAGACTGTCTCTGACCAGGAGGGGTGGGCGATGCAGCTTCATGTAAGTGTTCCAGAACTCTAACCCCTTTCCTTCTGTCCTCCCCTCAAAACTGAGCAAGAGGTGCGTCTTTCAGCAGCTAACAAAAATAAGAAAGCTGTATTTTAATGAATGTAAAGGAGGATATTTATTTTTGTTCTGGTAGCGCTTTTCTGGTATCTAGCTTTTCAAGTACATCTGCTGCTAAGTTTGCCAAGTTGATGTAAAACTCTACCAGCAGGTCTCAACTGCAAGTTTCAAGATTTCACGAGTGCTGGTTAGATTGTGGTATTGTGCTAGGCTTTCTATTCAGGAGGTGCAAAGATCTATCTGTAGAGAAATTACGACCGAATGGATAGCAAGTATTCTGGGTTTTTGCTGTCAAATATAAGTGGATGGAAATTTAATCATCCATGGTTTTGTGCTGGATTTATTTTTGTGGGTTTCCATCGATTCTGTAGTAATCAGACAGATGCAATGCGATTTACAGTGTAAAATAATAGCTTCTTCTATATGGATCTGACAGTAGTGCTATGGACATTGGCTCTCCTCTCTTACCAATACCTCCTTTCCATATGGCTAATTCACAAAAGCTTGTCTGATCCTTATCTTTGTCATGGCTTAGTTCATACAGTACTGAGAATAACTGACTTTGTATGTAAGTCAAGATGATATCGGGAAATGTATAACTGTACAACATTAAGCTCTGGAGAAAATATGTTCTTGTGGCAGGACAACGTAGTTCCCCTCATTCTGTCATGTTGTTTGTTTATTGTGTTAGATATTTCTAGTTTCTCCGGACCTCTTATTCAGGTACTTCTCTCTTCCCTCTGAACTTACCTTATGCCTTGACTAGGAATCTTCTGAAAAGTCTTGCTAATACTCTAATCCTTGTGATAAAAGTAATTTTGTTACATGACCTCAATCTATTGCTGAGAATTAGAGTTCTTTTTCTGAGGTGTTCAGAATGCTCTTTGCTTATGTTGATGCAGACAGCATTTTTATTACTTAAAAAAAAAAACCTGGGAGATTTTAATCCTCACATTGCTGTATTCCACAAGAGTTTATTTCATTCTCATCTAGGAGAAGCAGACTTCCAATTTAAATGCCAAGTGAGCATTACATATACTCATTTTATTTAGTTAATATTAACTTCTTGTCAAGATAAGTGGCTTAAAAAGAAAAAGTTGATTAATGTGATTTGCAACACTACTGAGCTCTTGTCATATATAAATATTTTTTAAGTTGTTAGATCAAATACTAATTGAGACTTTGGGAGAGGAAAATCCCCTTGAACAAATAACAGCAAAGTTTTGTAGGACTTTCTAAAGGTGTGAACTCTTTTGTGATTATTGTAAGTGAATAAAACGGGAAAGTCAACAAAGCCAGACAATGCAGTATCTACAGGAGAAAACACATTCCAAGAACGAGCGTCATGAGCAAAGCTCATATAATACTGGCTGTCCCTAAAGGGCGAGCTTCTGCTCTTCTCCAAGGAGCATTCACCACTTGACATATGGACTGTAGAATGCGAATGAGAGTGATTACAAAAATCCAGCTATTCTTCAACGTGTTTCACTAAATCCTTGCTTTACAAATAAATCTTTGGATGAAGAAATATGCCTTTTTTTCTGACCTCTTTAGCCAGAGACATCTCAGATATGACTATGCATTAGGTACATTATGTACTTAAATTGTTCTTTAGACCATCAAAAATAAAATTCTGTTATTAGTTCCATTAATTTATATTTGCATTACTTTATTTTAAATAAACTCTATTAACCTGTAAGGAGAGACAACTAAGCAGTTTATTTTAACTAGAAGTGTTGGAAAAGTAGGGAATGAATTGGAGCTGAGGAATAGAAACAGCTTATTTTACAACAACTTTCTTGTTCTGCTACTCTCAACAGAAGATAAGTGTATCAATATGCACGTTAAATAAAAATTGTCTCTTTGTATTTCTTCATTGAAGTAGATTTATCTGAATGATTGTAAGTAGATAAAATATTTTTTAAAAACATCTGTCACTTTATTCATATTAAATAAAGATTATTTTCCTGATTTAATATTTCTGTCTCCTAGAGTGATTTTGGTTTTCTAATATTCATTGGAAATTTGCACTCACATAGGTATCTCAGTGAACGTGTTATCCAATATATTTACACTTTGAAATTCAACACTTAACTATATGATACTTTTAAAACGAAATATTCAATCACTTCACAAACCTGCAAGTAGGTAAATTAAAGAATCTGTAATAGTTCAAAGCTTGTCCTATAGTTGTGACAGATTCTGTATACCCCTTTCTTTTAAGAATCTCAAAGTAAGATTTTTGAGAATTGCTTTTGCTGTGCTGAGCTTAATAGCCCTTAAAGGTGCAAGGAGGCTGGGAGGAAGTTGTGTTCCAGGGGGGTTTCCAAATGAACAGATATGTTTTGTTTCCCATGCATGAGTCCTTAAAATTCCATGACTGCTTGTGTGTGCTAGAACCAACCCATATATACATGGAGTAACTCAAATCCAATTGCATTCACAGCTGAAGGAGAGTTATTCAGGGGGACTATGATTTTTTTGGTTCAGGTTAGGCTCAAAATTTAGTCTGTTTTCCACAATAATTGAAGTCGTATGTACCAGTGTTAGAGAAAGCTTGTCTGTTTTTAATGGTAGAACAGCGTTTGAGTCAACTGATTTTTTCGTTCACATATCACTCTAGAACTTGACACTTTAAAAAACCGTGAGATCAAATAAGCCTTTGTAAAAACCCTTCTTTTTGATTTTTAGAAAAATAATCACATACACACACACATATGTATATTGAATATCACTAGTGTGTACTCACGATTGTATTACACCCACCCGTATCACTGATCATGACTTCAGGGTCTCTGCTTTTAATATCGAAAGCAAAACTGAGGGTGCTTTACAGTGTTATATTCCTTAATGCATTTACCCTATCTGACCACTAGATGCCACACACCTATCTGTGAATGGTGACATGGCTTCACACCATGGATTGCTCTGTCACCTACTTGTAAAGATTGTTATCTCTTTTTTCCCCCCCTTCTTTTCCCAGGAGGCTAGTATCAAAAGCATTTGTTTCATAATGACAAATATTTCTGTCTTCAGCTGCCTCTATTATTTGTTCTTTTCTTCTAACTTCGTAGTCAAAATACTTGTTTTGTGACAAACATTCATGCAGATTTTCTTCACTATTTTGCTTTCTCTTTTAAGTATTATCTTTTTGTTTGTTGCAGGTGTTTCTTTTTGTGAGCACATAGTAAAATAGGAAATATAAATTAAAAAAAATAATAATCAAAAAACCCGACCAGGAATTCTGGAATTCTCTGGATTCTCTTTCGGCCATGACAAATCTCTGAAAGTGCTGACACCTTACTGATTTTCCTGATAGTAAGTTAGTTTTGCAGGAACCTTTCAATAGTCTTCAGGCCAGGTTTTTCTTTCTGGATGCAGAACTCTATTCCTAAACAATTACTATTGTAAAAAAGATCTGTGGTTCTTTTCTCCTGTCAGTTTATTTTTTCACCACTTGACTGGGAAGCATGTTTCGTCCTGCCTTGGTACAGGTACTGTACCAAGGTACAGTAATACATACAAGTACCAATGTATTGGTACACCAATACATTACTCTTCTCTGGTTTGGTTTTTTGTTTGTTTTTTCATTTCTCATCTTGCATAATTTATGAACTTAATTTATAAAAACTAATTTTATAATATACTTCCTTAT
>NW_010407137.1:1100-5519 GCF_000710305.1 Buceros rhinoceros silvestris | reverse complement strand
CTTTCCCTATCTTTGTATTCTTCCTCTTAATAACTTGACATGTTCTTTTCCAGGAAGAGGGTTTGGGGAGGTGGTGAAATGAATGCATGTAACACAAAATTGTGATATAAGAATGGTTCTAGCAAACCAGATTCTAAATGCATTGATCTTCTCTGATCAGTCATTACAGAATGTCCAGCAAAGAGTATATAAACAATGCCAACATGTAGTGGTTCTCCCAGCCTCCAAGTTTGTAGCTGTAGAGCCTTCCTTCATAAGCAAGGTCTTGGTGGCTTGTTCTTTTCCAGAATTGTTCAGTTGCTTTTGGACCCATAAAAATGCTTATGTGATGTGGCAAGGAGCTCTTCAGTGTAACTATGTACTCTATGAAATATCTTCTTTTGTTTAGTTTAAGAGCCTATGGAGCACAGAAGTGTTTTTATGACACTTAGTGCTCATGCTATAAAAGACAGTGGAAATTATCCCCTATGCGCATTCTCCATGCCAGTCCAGATTTAGTAGACCTCCATTTTACCACCTTGTCAGTCACCCGTTTTCTAAGCTAAAGAATTGTATGTTACGTAGTAGTATTGAAAGTCATTCTGTACCTTGAAGATTCCTTGTTGCCCCTCTCTATTCGTGGTTCTGTGTTGTTCATGTGATTGTGGATCCCAGTGTATGCAGCCTGTAAGATTTGGGAGCATTGTGGAATCACAGAGTGGCATGGTTATACTTTCCTCTGCTCCATCCTAACTTTTAATACTTGATTTACTTTTTTGATTGCTACTGAGCATTGAACTAATGTTTTCATAGAGCTGTCATAATCTCAAGGTCACATTTAAGAGTTAATTTTCAATTCAGAGCCCATCGTGTTTGTAAAGTTAGGATTTCTTTCATGTATTCATCACTTCCAGGTTTTCATTTATATTGGATTTCATATGCCATTTTATTGCCCAAGCAGGACTAGAAAGTCGTGTGGTCATTTTTGTTGGGTTTTTTTGGTTGGTTGTTTTTTTTCGAGGGGGTGGGGTTGGTCTGGTTTCTTTTCAGTTCCTTGTCCCTATGTCTTTCATGTGTCTGCAACAAGTTAGTATCATCATTGGAGGATACTTAGAGATTCATCTCAGTGTTTACTCCCTGTTCCAGATAATTTATGAACATGTTGCACAGCAAAGGCAAAGCAGAGACCATTTTAGGATTGTATTAGTGAAATGCCATTGCTGAGAAAACAGACCAAATATTACCCATTTTTCTTCTATTTCTAGTCATTTGAGGACCCGTATTCCATGGCATTCTTACTTGTTTTAAAAACCTACGATAAGGAACTAAGTGCCTTTTGGAAATCTAAGAAGATTGTATTAACCCAATTTCTTTGTCCAGATACTTGCAGACTTTTTCAGGGAGTTTGAACAGAAGTAATAATCTTTCCATCTATACTGATTCTCTACAGAAGCTGTGATTCGGTATTCCCATCAGTTGAAGGATCTTTGATGAACAAAAGCAGTGATTCAGCAGCACTGCATAGATCCGTATTCTCCATACTAGCACCAGGAATTCCAGCACAATATCCTAAATCTCATCTGGTACAGCCTTTACGCTATCGTTATGTATGTTTCCTCAGGCATGGCATTATCTATGCCAGTTACACAACCTCAGTGTTAAGAAAAAGCAAGAGAATAGGAAGATTGTTTTTTGGTGCAAGTTCTTGTGAAAGGAAAAATGGCACTACTTGCACCATGGTATTATGCTGTATGCTGCCATCCTGTGATCTTTAAATTTCAGTCTTACGCATAGTGGAAAATAGGCAATCAGAAAATAGTCTGAGTAAAAAAGGAAGTCTTTTGTCCTGTAGAAAGATAGTTAGGTGGGGATTTGGGGTTTTGTTTGTTTGTTTGTTTTTTGTGTTTTTTTTTTTTAATGGTGTTTTTTTGTTTGTTTGGGTTTTTTTCATTTTGTTTTTAGGAGTCTTGTTCGATCTCTAAGCTTTTGAACAGGTTTTTTTTTTTTTCTGGTTTTGGGGTGAATAGTTCACCTGTTGAATTCCTGAAGGCTCATTTAGTTTCAAATGCTGATTTCAGCGACCTTGAGATTTGTTAAGGATTTTGTAAGCTTATCATTAGAGGCTGCTAATTCCACAAACTAGACTACACAGAGGTAACCCTTAACAGCAAATTTTCTTTAACAAGATATTCTTATTCTCCCATTGACATAGTCTCTCCAGTTTCAAAATGCTCTTAAGGTGCTGATTTATTTCTCATACTCACTGTGTCAGGATATAGTTCCACCCTATAGAGTGACACGAAACAGAAGACATAGATTTTCTTCAGGAACCTGAGGGGACAGGTTTTGGACAACAGCAAACCATCAAAGTTCAATCTGACAATGCTACTCTCAGAAGGCTTTAATGGAACTTGCATTAGTGCCCCACAGCTGTGGATCTGGTCCGGTGTGATTAAGCTGTGTTCCAGTCAAGGTAAACGTCATGTTGAATAGGACTGTCAAGCTACAATGCCATCCAAAAAATTCCTAGTATAAGGGTCCATATTTTTGAAATAGTCTCTTCACTTCGTATGAGCAGTGCTTGGCCTCTTGAAATGCAACTCCTGGTATTTGGATATAGCAAAATCCAAGAGAGCTATGAATGTGTTAAAGATTATCCCTGTTTTCAGATGTGAAAGTTTGCTTAACTTTAGAAGCCAAAAACTTACAGGCATTCACTTTCTTTTCTTGTCAAAAGGTGGAAAGCGTGATCCCAAAAACCATCTGCTTTGATCCTTCACAGGAGATTTTTTGATCAAGTTACTAAGATTCAGTTCAGTGCTTTACTATTGCTGCAGAGAATTTTGAGATTTGAACAGAAAATGTAAAGTAGACTGTGAATCTCTAGGTCTTTTATTTTTCTATGTCTGTTCAAGCAATTGCAAGTACAGATTTTGTTACTGTTTTATTAAAGTAGCCTATTATATTGAAGACTTTATGCTTAGGAAACATTGGTATTGGGACTTGTATCAAAGTTAGAAATAGTTACTAAAAAGGTTAATTTTAAATTATATTGTTTTACACTTAAAATTTTTCAGATTCCATCCACTACTTTTCATAAGTAACATCTTACTAATTCAGAAATTGTAGGAAAATAAGCTGCATTTTTGTCTTAGGTAATGTCGTAACAGGTAGGATAACTTGCATGCTGAAACTTTATAGTTAGCTGGGGGCCTAATGCTCCCCAAATGATTACATTATGTGGGTTGAACAGCATTCGTAGTGGAGGATAGAGAACTACACTGGATTTCCTACAGATGCCCAGAGAGTATTCATATTTCAGTAGCTACACAGAAAATTATAGCAGTGTTCAATTCAATTTGTTTTGATGATGTTTTCAAGTAATGACTTGTAAGATGATCAGTGTTTATCAAAGTTTCACTTCTTGATTTATCCTGTCAACTTCCACATAGGTAGCTGGGATCAGTGATTGCTCCTAGAGTAGAATTGAGACTGGAAACAAAGTTGAGCCAAAGTTGAAACAGAAATTAGGAGTAGCACATGGAATCTTAAAAAACCAAAGAAAACCAAAAACCAACCAACCAAAACACACCCAACCAAAAAAAACCCCAAACATACTCCGGAATCAGGTGTGGGATAAGAAAGCCACAGAATCAAAGTGTACTAAAGTGTACTAAATCGGAGGGCAAAGTAAGATTTATTTCAAGAACAACTACGCTGGCAGGCAGGTAGTCAGGAGTGGGAAGCAGAATTAAGCAGCTATTAACTGGGTCTGAGAAACAAGCCATAGGAATGTAGTTAAAACCGATCACAAACAACTGAGAGCTTACTTGGATAGCATCTCAGGATTTGACAAAGCCAATATTAAGACACACAAGCTTGTCCTTAATTGTTCAAACAGTTCAGACTTCTCAGACCTCACTGGAAAAACTCCTCTCCCTTCAGTAAAACTCCAGATTAAAAGGCACCACCAGCAACATGACGTCTTTGCTGTTGTCTCTTCTCCTTCTTGTCACTTTGTTTATACTTGCTTCAGTGGTAGCTTCTCCAACATGTCTGCCTTTAAGGCGGCAAAAAACAAAACTGGGATTTTCAAGCTCTTTGTAGAGCAGATAACTCTTTGTTATCTCCCTGTTCTCAGTCTTTAGTCCAGCAATTCCTGGTCCTGTTATTTAAAAAAAAAAAAAAAAAAGGAATACTCCTTTGACAGTGCACCTGAGAAACTAGTACTACTGGAAAAATCTTTGTTACTTGAAGCAGGGCCTGCAGGACAGTGATAGAAACATTTTCTTTTTTTAGCAGTAGCTGTAAGAAAACAATGTGAAGAATTTGAATTTTATATGAATATAATAATTTGTTTACTGATCATCTAGACCAGTGGTCTCTAACTTGTGGTGCATGCACACCCAGAGGTACAGAAGATAACCTCCTGGCGTGTAG
>NW_010407137.1:0-1030 GCF_000710305.1 Buceros rhinoceros silvestris | reverse complement strand
ACAATATTATAACTTGTAGTTATTTTCTGTTTAAAAAAATATTATCTTTTATTAATATGTAAAGCACAAATGGATGCTGGTACCCTCACTCGCTCTATATGTCAGATGGTCACATCAGCTATGGTACACAAGGTATCTGGGGAAGGAGTGGATGTTCCACGATGCAGAGGGGTTGACAGTAGCATCCTCAATTGCTTATTTTCAGTGTATTCCTATGTATTGCAGTTTACATGTGCCTGCTTAAGTGGATGGATAGATTACATTATCTAGGTTTAACTTCAATAACCTCACAAAATGGACAAGTGGTTTAAAAAGATTCCTGCAAAGAAACCATGATTGAAGATAATAGCAAGCACAAACAAGCAACAAGAGAATGGCAGAGCTGACATGTCTCCTGTTCCTAGTACAAGCAATTTGTCAGCCACATGAGATCAAAAACAATGGTGAGCTGATTGGATCTGACAATAAATTGACCAAAACCATTAAAAATTATCAAGACTGTTTGAAATATGGATTGACATCCACATTGTAATGATGAACTTCACCCTCAGTGTGTATTATGCCTTGAGATATTAGCTAATGGTAGTATGGAGACATAATGATGAGCAAGATGATTAGAAGCTAAGCATTCAGAATATGAAGATGAACCTTCACAATTTTTTTCAGTGATGTTTCAAGTCATGATACTCAATCCAGTACTTTGCAAAACTTAGTGATAAACATCTAGACATTTCTTAGGTATTAGCAGAAGACCACATTCCACTGGGGAAACAATTGTTTTTCCTGCCATGGTAAAAATTGCTGAAATAATACACACAAAACAATACGGCAACAAACTAAAATGCACTCCTTGGTCAGTAAATACTGACGGAAGATGCAGAGAAGACACGGCTGAAGATTTCAAGATACAAGTATTAGAAGAAGTTACATAGTGTGGGAGCTTTGCGGTACAGCTGGGTGAAAATACAGATGTTTGTGACTCCGGTCGGCTTATGGAATTTGCACTTCACTCCTGATATTTTTTTTTTTT
>NW_010407136.1:0-10321 GCF_000710305.1 Buceros rhinoceros silvestris | reverse complement strand
TGGTGGGGAGACATGGTGAAGGAGAAGGTGTAGATTTAGGCAGGAGAGTTTGCCTGATTTGCCACAGATCATTTTTGCTGTATTTAGTCTGAGAGGGAAGTGTATGCTGGGTGAAGCAAGGCTGGTTGTGGTAGGGCTGGTGTGCAGGACTGTCCAGTGGGTACTGGGGCCAGGGACCTCACGGGTCCTTCTGACATCAGCTGCAGCAAATCAAAGTGATGCAAGACCAGGACATGAAGATAGTGGGTCCAATGTGGGTCCAATGTCTGTGGCAAAGGGACCACCTTCGCCGATCTACTGCCCATATACTCCTTTGGACCTTCAGTGAGGGGAGTTGTGATCACCTTCAATTTCTTCTTTCACTTGTTGCCCAGTGAATGCAACAGTCTTGAGTCTACCTTGTGCTAAAAAGTAAAAATGAAGATAATGAATGTTTTATGAATGCATTTTCTTGAGATTTTTTTTATCAATGTGTGTCTTAAATGTTGCTGGTTAATTGGCTGTATTCCCAGCTCTCATAAATAATAAAAGTCTCATGATATTTAGTATTTTCATAAAGCCACTACAGCTGGAATTAAGAGATTGCAGGAGATCTTTATTTTAGAAGATAAGCTTCAAGTTTTAATGTTTGTTTATTAAACCTTGACAAAATGAAACAAGTAATCTGTAAGATCTCAGAAAGCGAAGGACTGGTATAATAAAACACAAACTATTTTTTTCTTTTATGGTTCTATTTTTAAGCCTGTCCTATGATTATCTGAGGTTTGACTCATAATTTTGGATGGTTGAAATTGGCAGCTATATTAAAATAAAAATCCTTCAAGTTTCAAAAGTAGTGTTCTGGTTTCCAGAGTGTTTTCCCACACAGTCTGTTTTGATTTTTACTGAAAATGTTTATTTGTTCATCTGCCTCACTGTACTGCATAAACAGTAGTGAAATATTCCACAGATGTTTTCACATTCCTTTATTTTTGTGTATGGTCAGATTACTAGATTTTAGTTAGGAGTAATATTACCTGTGACCCTTTTCTTAATAGATTGTCATTACTGCTATGTGAGAATGGGAGATTTTAAAAAGATTTAGATGTTCTGTTGATGTTGACAACTGCACTTTCAGTTGTTGAAAAGTTGTTGATGCTTTTCATATAATCCCTTGCCCAACTGAACTTCATATTTGAAAAAATTCAATTCAATTATCCATCCGATAAATCTTGCCTTGATTTTCATGCTCCCTAATTTCCTCTTATGGAAGGAAATGCTCATAATTTCCTTCCTAATTTCACTTTGATGAAAAAATGTCCTTGTTTAATGAAAACCATCACATTACAATGGGCCACATATACATACATGGTATCTAAATGCAAGAAAGTGATGAGAGCTGAGGCATCTTTCCCTTCCCTTCCCTTCCCTTCCCTTCCCTTCCCTTCCCTTCCCTTCCCTTCCCTTCCCTTCCCTTGTATCCAGGATACCAAAAGAATTAGGGAAGAAGTAAGTGTTACATGCAAGCAGTGGGGATTGTGTTCATCTGGCAGTGATGGTTGCCGTGGTGGAAATAATATAACTGTCTCAAGAAACTAGACATTTTACAGCAAAATAAACCAGATAAATTTAAATCACTTTCAGAAATGGTCTAGACATCAGGATATTGAGAGCATGCATGGAATTAGTTGCTCAGAAAGAGCTTGCTCATAGCCATACGCAAAAGATTATATTTTAAGTCAATCTAAGACAGTGAATAGCTGACCAAAGCTCAGACTTTTGCCTTATATTGACCTATAATGCTTCTTTTCTTTTAGCTTATCCTATTCTTTAACAACAGCAACAACAGCGTGTCAACTGACTCGCTCAACATAGTTATACCAGACCGTGCCTGGGAACAAATTATTATTTCTAAATATCTATGAAGTGTCTGCATTGTTAGAGTCAATTGAGAGTCAGCTTGTGCTTTTTATGAAATCAGGAAAAATGTTCTGTGCAGGGATCTGCAGGAAGATGTATATATCCACTAAGATTTTTTATAATTCATAGTTTTAATTAATACAAGTCTTATTTTCTTCAACAAAAATAATGAAAATCACTTTAAAAACCTTGAAAGCATGTACACTTGAGCAAACAATGAACGGTTCAGCTCGTTAACTGACTTCTCATGCATTTCCCATAGTAAATCATCGTCAGCAGATTTTTTTTTGCCAGCAGATAGTTTGAAGTTAGAAAGCACAGTTTACATTTAAACAGAATACTGCTCACAGATGCATTTAGATTTTTACAGGAAATGGGAAGGTAGAAGGGGAGAACAGGAACACTGAACTGTGTAATCCCACTTGGCTTTCTACAGGAAGGGATTGCCTCAATTAAAAAGAACGTCTCTGTTTATACTTAATTCTATTGAACTATAAGTGACGTTAAGTAGTTTGCACTACACAAAATCTAATGTTCAATGATGTCATTTTGAAAAAGGGACCTTGAAAAAATAGCTATGAAAACTCTAAAATGGGATTACAAAGTCAGAGGATCTTAGTTTTGGAAGTATGTAATTATCAGCAGACTATTAGTATTAAAAATGTGACTTGGTAAACTATGAGGTCAGCAATATAATGTCAAGTCTTGTTCTAACGAACACTGTTAGTTTCAGTTTAAAATGGTGATATATTTATGGGCCATATTTTATCTTCAGCATTTTTAATAATTGAACAAACTAATGGCACATTGCCAATAGTCATAAATGGCAAACGATTTTCTTCTCTAGATTTTATTTTTAGATCTCATTGTAAAACAAAACTGCTTTTTAAAAATATAATGAAAGTAACTTTTGCTGCTAAAAAGCTAAGATAAAAATTAAGATGCATAGTATACATTAAAAAATGCTCCAAGATTTGGAAGTTGAACATCGTAATATGTCATAAAGAAAAACAGAATAGCTTATACAGAACTAGCAAGTAGACAAAATGGTTGGTATTTGAGGGTGGTTTTCTATTTTCTAATAATATTGGTAATATTCTGCAATTTTTTACTTTTTTTTTTTTTTGGTGTGAAATACTTTTTCATTTGAGACCCAGCCTCAAGAGAAGAACACTTAGCAATGTGGATATTTTTTCTCTTAAACTAACACACACCTTTGCACAGGGTTTTCCTGTTGTAAATGCACTGAATTAGATCCTTATGATCTGAGGGAACAGTTTCTCTAGCAGTGTCGTAAACAAAAGCTGATAGACCAAGGCACTGTTCAAGTGTGTGTATCCATCCATCCATCCATCCATATATGTGTGTATATATATTTATATATATAGTGTGCAGGTGCCCAGGTGCCGGCAGCAGGGGCTGCAGGGCAGCCTCTGTGAGGAGAAGCTGGGGCTGTCCCTTGCCAAACTCAGCAGTTCTAGCCAGCTCTGACTGACCCCCAAAGGGCACAGCTAAGCCCTGCAGCCATGTTGGCAGCACCTCTGCAAAAAGATACTGAAAGAAAGGATGGTAAACACTGAGAAAAAGGAACAGCAAGGCAAGAAGCGAAGGAGGTGTTCCATGGCAGGGATAGGCACACCCCTAAGGGACTGCTGCTCATGGCGGACCTGAATGTGAGCAGCTGTAAAGGCGGCCTGTTGAGAAGGGGAAAATTACTGAACAGTAGAAAATGCCTGCTGAAAGTACTGACAGAGAAATTGGCTGGCAGCCTGGGAGCTATGAGCCTGGGAACCAGGCCCTGGAACCAGAAACACCCTTGAAAAGTGCAGCTAGTCTCTTTGAAGTACAGCCAGGTTACCTAGAAACTGGAGACATCCTGAGATACCATTGATAAGTGGAAAAACAAGGATTGGAACTTATTGTCTGAGAAAAAAACTTGTCTGAGAAAAACAGAAAACAACTTCACCTATTGTCCATTACAAGTGAAAAATAGGAATTAACAGCATTGAAGTAGGCTGCTCAGAGCTGGATGTCCTGCACCCTCTTATGTCTCTATGTTATTAAAAGGACTCAATTTTTATCCAAAATGGAGCCTCTCTCTCTGTGATAGCTTCCTGACCTGCTCATAATTTTCCTTTCCTATGCAGGCTGAATTCTGCACGACTGCTCTGTGAGACTCTCACTGGGGACACCTGTGTAAGTCCAGATTGTGACATGGATCAGCTGCAAGGTGAGAGTCTACCTGTTATCTTATTGATCTCCCTTTAGACCCGCTTCTGGAGACGGTTAGGTTTGTCCTGCCACCCTAGGATGGATGGGTCCCCCTTTGGGATCAATTTGTCCTCCCCTTTGGGATGGTTTGACCCATTCTGAAATCTGTCTAGTTCACTTGATATCGGTATTGTATGTCCATATAAGTAATCTATCATAAGCATATGTGCTGTTACATTGTTGATTAGTAGGTTCTCTAATAAGATCATTGTAACCTGTAATAGATCATACCTACTTGCCTGTTCCTGTAACTGGTGGTTGCTAGATGGTTGGTTGTTGCTATTATTAACAGCTGCCATACTATTGACTGGTTCTGTATTATTGCTGACAGTCATTTGTAATAACTTGATTATATATATTCACTTTATTAATCATAGGTATACTTGCTAGTGGTGATTTTTGTGGTATTTGTGGTAATCCATAATAAAGCAGAGAAATTTAGAGGATATAGCCTCCATGTCCTTCTGTAATACAGAATCCTACAAACATATGGTAGCAATCTCTACTTGCCTGCAGGCCAGGTAACCCTTTAAGCCACAACAGACCCACACCAGAGCAGAGTAAATGAGTAAGAAGGAAGGAGAAGCTGGGAAAAAAACAAAACAAAAACAAAAACAAAAAAAAAAAAACCACCCAAACAAAACCCAAAAAACAAAGAGTGAGAAAAGACTGTCAGAAACCACTTTGTCATAACCCTGACCTCTGCACCACAGATCGCCCCACCAAAGGGACTGAGTAATCTGTGACAATAGCAAAGGGGGTGAAGACCAGGAAGGGGGAAGGAGAGGTGTCTGAAGTGAAGTTGAGCCTGGGAAAGAGAGAAGGAAAGATGTTTTCATAAAGTTTTTATTGTTTGTCTTCCTTGTTTCCTAATACCCAATTCAGTAAGTACATGTTTTAATTTAGTGATTTTCCAAGTCAAGTCTGTTTTGACTGTGACAGCAGTTGGCAAGTGATTTCTTTGTCTGTGGTGGTCCTATCACTGGATACTGCTGAGAAGTGTCTCAATCCCTGTTTTTATTCCTCCCATCCCGGTGTTTATCCACATGGAGAAGATCTACCCAAGTCTTCTCTTCATCTGTAGGCCAGCCTTTCCTCACAAGACAAGTGCTCCGACCCCTTCAACATCTTTGCTGCCTTTCACAGGACTTGCTCCAGTAAGCCCATATCCAGCCCAGCACTGGACCCACCGCTCCAGTTGTGGCCTCACCAGTACTAAGTAGAGGGGAAAGACAACCTTCCTCAACCTGTTGGCAACATTCTCCTAGTGCAAGCCAGGATACCTTTAGTCTTCTTTGTCAAAAGGTGTATTGCTGGCTCTTGGTCAGCTTGGTGTCTACCAGGATCTCTCGGGGCTTCTCTGCAAAACTGCTTTCCAGCAGGGTGCGACTGAACAGAGATAAACACAGGTATAGATTCAACGAGATAAGTCCTCCTACCAGAGAGCGGAGAAAATAAAAAAAACCATCCTTAGTTTTATCATCTGAATGAATTTGTTATTACTAAACTAATCTTGAAGACGACCATAGTCTCTGAAGGAGTTTCATTCAGAAATGGTCTTGTGCAAGAAATTAATATGCATGTTATTACATACCAGGCTCTTACTTTGCTATTTCATTGGATGAGTTACTGAGTTTGAGAGTTTTAAGAAATTCCACAGGATCCTTTCACATTCCTAAGTGGAACACAGGGTTACATTTCCTCTTCAACCAGTCCTGGAGTATCTGTCCTGTCTAAAAGGTTGACCAAGCACTTGCAGTAATGCTAATTATTCTCTGTGTAGCTCCACTTCTACTTCCCCTTGTTTGCAAAGTATTTCAGAAGTGGAAGACTAGATCCAGGAATAATCACAGCCAGGAAAAAAAGTTTTTATTTTTATGTTTTCCTTCTGTTTATATCACGTGAGAACACAGAAGAGTCAGAAATGGTGTAAAGAGCAACAGAAATAGCAAAAGCAAAAGAATGTCAGGAATCTGAGAAACAGTAATTCATTGACAAGAAGTTAAATTTTTTTGACTTATGACAAGTGGTCAGCCAAGATGAGATTTGGGACAAATTAAGTAAAGCAAGCAAGACCATCTGAAATGGAAACATCAAACATAGATGTTCTGCTCAACTGAAATGCTTCTCATCTGGTATTTTGGCACATCCAGGATTCAAGAAATTGTTTGAACACTTTTAAAACTTGCCTTATGCAGGATAAGGGCAATTCAAATAGAGGAGAGAGTACTTTGTTACCACACAGATCATCAGACAGCATTTGAGGTTTACTCAACCTCAAAGTTCTGAGGAGAATAAATAAATAAACAAACAGCTGATAGCTAGATAGGTAAGCCCCACCAAGTTTCCACGACTACCTCAATCAGAAAGTCAGTTCATTCTTAGGTTTTGACTATTGTTGCCTTCTCCCAGATAAAATTTAGGAAATCTTGCTGTTTCCCCTCTTAGGAGGTGAAGTAATTTCCTGACTTTTGGGAAAACTATTTCTTCTAATCTACCACAAAAGTGCTGTTCAGTGGCTTTCAAAAATCTAACCATATATGTTCAACTGCAATTTCCAAGTGAATATCTTTTTGCTATTTATGATTTAACGCCTTTCCCAAATGGATACAAATATGCTCATATCTGTATGGAAATGGATGATCCAGGTGGTAAGTCATCTTATTTACCATACAATGTTTCTGCAGAAACCCTACAACATTACTCAGATTCTAGAGCTGCTGAAAAAGTTTTATACATGATACCTGTATAACTCCAAACACTGGAAGAAAATTCTTTACTATTCATGAATATGTATTTTGATTATATTGTATTATATTGTTTGTTTGTTTGTTTCATCTTTTAGTACGTGATAACTCAATTTTTAAATACCCCTTAAAAATTAATAGAATTAATTCATGGAAGTAATCAATAAAAAAATCAAATAAGGACAAATTGAAATTTGAGTAGACAACTAGATACTGGCAGAATTTAAGAGGTTAAACATGGAATCTGCTCTCTCATAACCAGTTTTACTCTTCCTCTGGTGTATATAGGCTGTGTGTTTGGGTTTATAATGGAAAAAAGTGTTCAGTATCAACTGAAGAGCATGTATTGTTCTGTCTTTAAATATTACTTATGACATATGTAAAGAATTAAAACTCGTGTTGCAAACATGACTATAAAATAGAAATGGCAATAACCAACATGGTCCTTCAAACTGTAAATATAGCTCAGTTATTTTACTGATTTTTTCCCCTAAGCACAGCGGATTCTCTCTATACACGTACTCACAAATCAGACTCATGGATTCAGGTTCACAGAAAACAGAACATCAAAACTTCAGAAACTATGAGCCACAACACTTCTACAGTGAAGTGTGACCAAGAATAATTAAATTATTATTTATTAAAGAACAACAAGGGACCATCCTATATGACAGATTTAATGATTATGAAAATGACCGTGGCGTATGTAGATATCAAGCTGTGTTCCATAAAAAACTCATACAATCCAGGAATAAAACGAAAAAACCAACCAAACAAACCCCAAACCCACAAACTCAGAACTGAAAACTAAAACTATGCTATCTAGGTTGATTGCTAGCCGAGGTTGGCTGCTCAGGCGTTGACTAATATTTGAAAGTTTTAAGCAAGCACCAAAGCTAACATCCTTAAAAACGATCTAATTAAAATGTTATTTTAACCTACGATTTTGCCTAGATTTTTCAATTTATGTCAGAGAAAGGAAATGAAGGCAAAATATAGGCTGGTGTTTTTAAGTATATTTTTTTGGTCAAGGGAATTTACTTTTCATTCAGTCAAATGAAGTAAAAATGGAAAAAAAGAAAAAGTCATCAAAGTAATTTGGTGCATAGCATTCAATACTCTAGATGAAAGATAAAATGCCAGCATTTTTAAAGACATGTATGTAGGCAACAATAAAAATATTTCCTTTCAGCTTCATATCAGTATTTAAGCAACAGCTTAGAAGTTATAATGAGCTGAATTCAATCAAACTTGCTTGATCTGGCAGAAGAGGTATCATCAAAACAAAATCAAGACCCTCTGTTGAAATAAAAGAAATGTTAAGACAGAGCACTGAGTTAAAAACCCATAACAGCTCCCAGGCATATCTGAGAAACTTATTTATTTGAGATGAGAATCTGAGACACATAGCTGATTGAAGGATCAAAATGTAAAGTATTAGGTTGAAAGTTAAATGCTTGAAGGTTAAATTGCTTCTTAAATCTTTACTAATGTGGCAAAACATTGGGATTCTTCGTATGCTAGTGAAACTACCCTAGGTGTTGGGTTTTGCTTGGTCCTAATTTAAATTCCTCAATATTAACATAAACTATAAACACAATCTGATAGAAAAAGTTTGTCGGCTTTTTTTTCCTTTCATTTTTCTTCTTAATTGTGAATACCACTGCTTCTTGTATTGACTAGAATCAAAACTGGAAAATTCCACTAAGAAAAAAAAAAATTTTTTTTTTAAAAGATACATTATAACTTGATAATTTATTTTGTTACCGTTACATTAAGTGATGAAACACTTGTGATATTTCTAGTTCAAATCAAACCAGAAGGATGAAGTGAAGATTCTATAGGTGTTTAAAGGTTGCTTACTTCAAATTAAATTCTGAGCTGCTTTTACACCTATAGAGAAAATTCCTTCAATCTTGAAATTGATCACTGGTGACTTTAGAGGTCAATATTTTTCTGCTTTCCCATGTACCATTAGCAGGTAAAAGGGTGTGGGTGTCAGGCTTAACATCTCATATCACATGCAAATTATTTACTTATTTTTACAGAACTGGAGTGTTTTTTCAGTCTGCAGCTTCAGTTTAAACTTGTATTTAAACTTAGCAATAACAAAGAACATTTAATCAAAATGAGGATCCACGGAACTCTTGTATGTGTTAGAGTTTCACACTCTGGTTTGACAGCTAAAGCTAAAATTGTGCAAGAAAGGTCACCTTGTTTTAGAATTGTTAGAGCATTCACAGTCTCATACAGGCAACTGTTGTGCTATTCAGTGTTAAGATCAACATTGCTTTCCCCTGTCTCTGAAAATTCATTCAATTTCACAGAATATTGCATATTAGTCTGGGGTTTGGCCATATGTCAGATTTCAGAGTCAGTTTCCTTCAAGTCTATTAACCACAGGCTTAGCAGACCCCATATGAAAAATCTCTACCCTGTCCACTGCATTTATTAAAAAAAGATGAACACAGACAGAATGAAGATATTGAAGGCTCTTACAGCCCAACTTCAGTGGGCCTTACTCTAACAGGTGAGAAAATTATGTTCACACCAACATTACTGAAAAGCATGGCTCAACAGGAAGAGATCCATAGAACCAAATGATTGGTGCTGCGGACCTGATATCCACAGTATGTGCATGTATGGGGTTGGGGGGACAGAGAGTGGACACTGAACTACTGTTGTGGGTTAGCCCTGGTGGGCAGCCAAGCCCCACACAGTCACTCTCTCACTCCCTTGCAGCATGATGGGGTTAAAAATCAGAAGGGTGAAAGTGAGAAAACTCATGGGTTGAGATAAAGACAGGTTAACAGCTAAACCAAAAACTGTGAATGCAAGCAAAACAAAATAAAGAATTCATTCAACACTTTCCACTGACAAACAAGTGTTTCACCATTTCCAGGAAAGCAAGGCTTTGTCATGTGTAATTGTTACCTGGAAAGAAAAATGCAATCAGTCTGAATACCCCCCCTTTCATACTTCCTCCCTCTTCCCCACAGCTCTTACTGTTGAGCCTGACACCAGATGCTATGGAATGACATGCTTTTCAGTAATGTTGGTGTGAACATAATTTTCTCACCTGTTAGAGCTGTGGATGTTGTTTACCTGGACTTTGGTAGGGCCTTTGACACCATTTGTCAAAATTTGTCATTCTCCTGGAGAAACTGGCTGCTCATGGCATGGATATGTGTACTCTCCACTGGATAAAAAAAATGGATGGATGGTCCCCAGAGATTGGTATTGAATGGAGTCAAATCCAGTTGGCAGCTGGTCACCAGTGGTGTTTCCCAGGGCTCAGTATTGGGGGCTGTCCTCTTTAACATCTTTATCACTGATCTGGATGAGAAGATCAAGTGCACCCTCAGTGAGTTTGCAGACGACACCAAGTTGGGTGAGTGTGTCAA
>NW_010407135.1:12416-22657 GCF_000710305.1 Buceros rhinoceros silvestris | reverse complement strand
AGCGGATCTGGCGGGGGGAGTTCATTGACCTCTTTTCCTTGCTCCACACAGAGCTGACCCCCGAGCACGGCCCGCGCCCGGGGGACACACTGGACCAGTGGGTCTCGGCCTTCCTGGTGTACGCCAGCGTGGTGTGCGAGAAGCACCCTGCGCGCTGTGGAGCCATGTTCAAATACCTGGACACCATCCGCAAGCTGCATGCCACCTACGGGGGCACCTCGTGGATGAACTATGACGAGGACTTTCGGCGGCGGGCGGCCAAGGACCCCAACCTGCCCTGGGGCGACGTCGACCTCGACCTCTGGATGAAGTGGATGGCGCCCCTCAAGTCGCTCATCAGCAGGCAGCCGCGTGCTGAGAGCGAGACGCAGGCCTCGCTGGCCCCGCCACCACCATCCCAGAGCCCCAAGCAGGAGGAGAAAAGCCAGGTGTGACAGGCTGGTGGCTGCTGCGGCGCGTTGCCTCGGTCCCCTGCTCGGACGTAGTGCCTCCGCAGAGGGGAAGAGGAGAAGGGGGCAGCTAGGGTGCCCTTGAATTGGTTGGTGGCTCCCGTGTCAGGAAGCTGACCCTTTGCTCCTGCTGACCATAGGGCCGTGGCGTCCGCTGGGGAGGCATGGGGCCATACGAGTGTCCGTCCAGCTGGCCACACGGTGGGATCTGTGGGCATTGCTGGAGAGGAGAGCTCGTTGTCAGAGACTAATTGTAGCGTTTTTGCTCTGACCACTAGAAATTAGGAACCTTGCTAATACTCTCCTCTGGTATATAATTGCGTTTTCCTTAAGACATTAGAAGAAATGTGTTTTGGATTTTTTTTCTTTCCTCTGAGTTGTCTTTTAAAAATGAACTTTCTCAGCAGTACAGTTACCTCTATGTAAGACAGAGAGTACAGACTTTCCTGTTACTATGGGAGCATGTGGTAGTTGAAGGCTGTGTAGGAAGCCAGAAAAATTTATGTGAATAGAGAAACTTCAATATGAACGGCCACAGCTTGCAAATTTACTGTGATTTGGAGATTTAACATGGTTTGGGACTTGGTAGATTTAATCCACAAGTTCTGGCCTATTTTATGGGAAAAGATGGTGGGTATGATAGGGGGAAGTAGGGAAGAATTTGTGTATGTTGAGGTTTCGCTTTCAGTACAGGCAGCAAGTGTCACCGAATTGGTGTGTACCTTGATGTGCGTGGGCGGATCTACCCTTTCCACTGCCTGAGCTGTGACAGTGAGCTCCATGGGTTCACAGGGCTGCCTGCCTGTACTGGGGGCTGTGTTGCTTCCCCTATACTGGTGGCTGTAGTCTGTCAAATCCTCAGCACAGAAAATGATGAACATGAACGTTTCATGCTAGCTGAATGATGGTAGGGAGATTGTTATATCTGCTGTATTTATTTCTAAACAATTTTTGAGGACCTTTGCATTCTTGAAGGGTTTTTGCTAGCTCAGCAGATAATGTGCTTCCCAGGAATTACCAGTGCAGAGGAGTGGCTAAATGGTTTTACTCTGTTAGCCTGAGCTGGAAAGGGAGGACCCTTTTTCAGGGCTTCTGGAGGTGTTTGCTCTGTCACACCAAGTCCTGAATTTGGTACTTATCAAAAGTGATTTCTCTCAGCCAACCTGTGACAAAGAAAGGGAGCAAACGCCACCCCGTAATATATAGGTGAACAGGTCCCGGTGCAGGCCTTGTGGCCTTCTGTGGTTGATGCTCTAGATTTATGCAGCCGTTTCTAATACCTCCATTTAGATTCCTCCATTCTCAAGAACAATAGCTCAGTTCTTGTTTTGCTGTGGATCTTACGTGAGGACCAGATGGGCAATGGCTTATAGCTTTCATCTCATCCAAAACTGGAGCTTCAGGTTGTCATGTTAACCAGACTTGTAACTTCTTCCACAGCCGCCCATCTTGTCAGTGCAGAGCTTTGCTCTGTTTGCTGAGGCACCAAAGGTCTTTATCCCCTTTTGGTTTTGTGGACGTTTCCCAGTTGATTTTCAGCAGTGGCATTGATTTTTTTGTTTGTTTGTTTGTTTGGGGTTTTTTAGGTTTTTTACCCACTGTAAAGAAAAATTAAACATGTTTATTTTAACTGAATGCCTTAGAAAATACCCAAAGTTTAATGTCTGTAAAAACAGTAGGGCTTTAGCAGCACAATGAAAAGCAAAAGTAGAAGTTATGCAATTGTTCAGTGTGGGTTCAACCACCTTTCTATTACTAGAGCAGTTTTTAATTGGTAGCACATAGTCTCTGAAAACTATTTGAAAGAGAATGTCCTTAACTGAAATAATGGTTTCAGCAGCTGTTAAATGTAGATGAGGCCTACGATAAAGCACGAGTTTATTATTGGCAAGGCAGGAGCAGCAAGGAAATGTTGCTGTGGGGTTCCCCCGCACCTCCCCAGCTCTTGCAAGCTCTATGTTCTGTAAAACTGCTTCAGAGAAATAAGACGTGACTTCACATTTGGGCAAAAGAATCAGAGAATTGAATTGGGAGAGAATAGCCTTTTATGGGCTCATGGCTTTGTCCAGAACCTAAGCTTTTCCACGTTCATGGTGTCAAAGGGAAAAGGAGGTGTTCTACAAAGACCTTTTCTTCCACGTTGTTTGTTTGAACTGATCTTGTTTTCGTAATTTTAAGGGATGGCATTAGGCAGCCTGACTGGATTTCATTTCCTCTTTCAGTTGAAGGCTCCTTAAATTTCAGCTTGGTGTAGTGCCTCTGTCTTTGGTTCTGCAGTTCCACAGAAGGTTAACCAGTAAAAACAAAGTCAAGGAAGACAAAGTGTCACGTTCGAAACTAGCTGCCCTTTCTAAGGCACCAGTGAAGAAAAGAACAAAGCAAGAAACCCTAGTTTTAGTTTGAGTGCAATAGTTGGTATGTATGCAGGATAGGATCCATAGCATTGGATGGTATGTAGGATAGCTGAGATTTCATTCCTGCAAATTTATGTCCGTATGTATAACTTCAGACAATTCTTTTTTTTTTTTTCCAGACTCCATGAAAACAGAAGGAGAGTTGAGATGGCAGTCAGACTAAGTGGGTGAGTTTATTTATAAAACTGACTAACTTTGGATCTTAAATATTTGCAGATTTGTTAAATACAGAATTTCTTATTGGTGCCAACAGCCTGACTCCGTTGGTGTTTAAGTGGAGCTCTGGTATTCTAGTGCATTCTTTTACCTCTGCTTCTGTTGCGTTGCAAGCTGTGCTAGAGAAGACGTAGGAAATTCATTTTACCCAATCAGCAATTGTAACAATGGACTACAAACCTGCAGAGCAAGCCAGTTTGCTGGAAAACAGGAATTCCTGCAGCGCAGCACTTGTCACAGACTATCCAAAGAGGGCAAAGATTCAGGAAGGTGAATAAATTGAACATTGGTTGAATGAGGTCAGGAACAGTCTCCCGGAGGAGAACCCTGCCCTAAAATACTACTTTGAAAGTATGAGCCAATTTAATGCGCAGATTAACCCTTCTTATTTGAGCAAACTTGTGTGCAATCCTGGATCTTTGCAGATCACAACCGGACACTTAAACTATGTACTATATTTGTTTTAAAATAAATCATAACTTGTCTGTTACAGCTGTTAATTTTACCATTTCATTGAGAATATTTGCAACATAAATGTATGTTTGACTTGAATCAGTATCATACACTTGGTATAACAACTCAGGTTGTCAACAGAATTACTCTGTGAGGCTCAATATCACCTCTCCATTCTTTCATGAAAAATGCATTAACCATTGCTGTTACTGCCAGAAATAATTTCTAGCCAAATTGTTCATTACAAAATTCTTGAAGAAATATAATAATTCACCGAAATTATTATTCTGTTTTTATCCTCATGGAATATTTAAGATCCCGAGCAGCAGACTAGACCTTTGTAGTCTGGCGTTCATGAAAATCATACTCACCGATTCATGGTTTAATTATTCTACATCTCAGTATTTTGTTTTCTTTTCCTTTTCCCTTGCATAGTAGGGAGTATGATCAAGGTAATACTATGATCCAGTAACGCGCATGATGGTAAGGGTATGCCGTTAGTTGTTTCAGGAAAAAGCTGCCATTATCTGCTCTCCTTTACCTTTCTTGATAGTTTCAATAATATGCATAACATCAATGTTTGTAAATTGATCTCAAACTGTTTGTGACTTCACCTAAATAAATTTTGATATATAAATGCTGTTCTTGTTTTCCCTTGGTTTTTATATTGCCCCTTCTCCTTTTGTAATCACTTTTTTCCATCACCTGTCCTCTTAAAAAATTACACTTTTTCAGCTATTAAAGCACAGCTAAATCTTATCTATTGCCAGAAAACAAATCAGCCTTTGAAATTTGCTTTCAGTATTTTGCATAAAGGCTTGATAATGTTGTAACTGTAGTGCTCGTAGCTTATTTTTGCTATTTGTTTTTGTGGAGACAGTGATAGGTATCACACCTTGATCTGTCTGAATCAGCTGCTATACTGAAATAACAATATTTTAATGGTCTCCAGAGTGGGACTCTGATCCAGTGAAAGCTGAGATACCTCCATTCAATACCTCCAGTATAGAGCACTTACACAGATGGAATTACAAGTTATAAAAATAACTTTCATTTTTGAGAAGGGGTTTAAGCCATTTTTCTCTAGTCCTTTTTTCTTAAGAAATCAGAACTCAGTCACTTGCTGGTCTGCTGCTTTTCTTCACCATCATTGCTACACGTGAACCACTGCAGGCATCTCCTCCTGAGGAAGTGCTGTAATAGTGGCAGGATTTGCGGAGAGGCATGGGGAAAGGGGGGTGTGGAGCAAGGAAGGATGAACAGACATTGGTCTTCTCAGTCCCACTGATGAATTGCGCAAGTGTTGGGTCTTAACCTACGGACTCAGTGGGTTTGTTTTTCTTGAACTATTTGGGAGCAACGTACCCAGCTGGAGTCTGAAACACTTCCTGATGTTCTACACTGAGTCCTTCTGCCAAGAATTCATTGGGCTGGTTTCTTACCCTCCATGTTCATACCGTCTGGTGCCCTTCCTGGCACTCTTACCTTGCAGTTTCCTGATCGCTTCCTGGTGCTGGGTTGGACCACCCTGTCTTCTGGCACTTGTCTACAGCAGACACAGAGCTTTGCCTTGCTATCCAGTGTCAGTGGCGGATTTAAGATTGCTGCCTGCTTTCATAAAGAAATTTGTCTTTCACAGTATTAGCAGTGGCATTTTTATGACATTTTGTGGACTTCCCCCCACCGCCTTATTTGTTTTCCTTCTTCATAAACTTGACCTTCATCACTGTTTTTTAGCCACCCAGTAATTTCACTGTGGTATGTGTGCATCCTTGCTTTGGGGCTTTTGTTACATGTATGCTTTCCCTTTCATGCTGTAAGATTCTGCATGAAATCTTCTTGCCTGTTAGTTTCTTATGAAAAGTGTTGGACTTCAATGGATTTCTTCAAATTCCAGTATTTAGTTACTGTGAGGGTTTGTTGACAGTGGGTGAATCTTACCCTTACAGCTCTTGATGTTATCCTTGTTGAGTCTGCATACTAGCTGTGTTGAAAGGGTGCTGCAGAATTGCCTGTCTTCTGTTCACCTCAGATTTAGCAGTAGATTTCTTTCAGTGATTATAAGCTAAACTTGCCATCACTTACATGGAATGGCAGGCAGCATGGAGATGCTGAAGATGCCTGCTGTCTGAAAGCAGAGTTGAGGATAAGCCTTTAATTAAGCTATGTGTGAAGCATGTGGTCAGTGAGCAGCTTGCGCTGAAACGAACCATGATTCTGTTACGCTTTCAGTAACTGTGGTCTGCAGCAGAAGTCAGTGATACACAGAATTTACTTCTTTTAATACTATTTCTGTAAATCCTATTACTTAGCATGGGGTATCACTGCAATTTCTGCTTTTCTCAAAAAATCTTGAGCATGTGCGTGAAGTTGTGGCAAAGCTATTCACTGAGACTGATGGAATTTCCAGTTGGGAATTGATTTGTCTGGAAGGACCAGCATCTTAAGGAAAAATAGGTTTCTGTCAGTTGACAAGAATTAAGTAGCGTGTACTTTTGGGAGTAATTTCAAATAAGTTTATTTTAGGGATTTCTAGTAAGACAGGATTTTTTTTTCTTTTTGTGTAGATGTGCTTTTTCATGTGCTGGAGCGAAATGCATTGTTATTACAAAGAACAAATTAAAACCAGTGCAATGTGACTGACAGCACAACTTGCAACTTAGGGATGAGACTAAAATAAGTCTTGGAGCAGGATGACATGGCTGGTGAGTTTAGTGTTGAGCTTCAGCAAAAGTAGAGTCAAATAAATGGGATTTCCAACTTCCACCTGTGTGCAGCAGTGAGGTTTGAGATATTTGGAGCATCTGAAAAAATAAGGCAATGTTACTGCTCTTCTGGCCTTACTAGTATAATGACGTGTCTTTAAAGGTAGGATGATAGCAGAACATTTTGCACGTGGGGTAGCCTGTCGCACCCACAGTTGAGCAAAATTATGACTTCTGAGTGCTGCTGAGATACTGTCAGTTATTCAATGTGAGTTCCAATTGAAACCTAAACAGTTGCTTTCCCGTATTCCTCTTTCTCCTATCATCTCACCAACTTGTTTTCTTCTTTACAAAAATGTGGTGAACACAGCAAGCGTGTCCTGAGGGCCAGCCATGGGAGCAGGCAGTGACTGACCAGACTGTCTGCATGTAGGGAGCCCTTCACGCACGTGTAGGTAGTTCTGCTGAGTTGGTATGGTCTAGCATAAAGGAATTCGGTGTGTATCCACGTGTGGCGGGATGGAATGCATGCGGGAGACTCCCCAGCTATCTGCAAGGCTCACGTGTTCTTGAGAAGCTGGTGACATTGGCAGCAGGACTTTCTGTCCACTCGTGGTAAAAGCAAAACCAAAAGCACAGGGACTGCTGTAACTTGAGGGGAGAGATGTGAGTCAGTGCTAACAGCCTAGATGTTTGTGGAAATGTTGCCTAGTGAAGTTACCGAAGTTTTTGTTGGGTCATATGCTCATCGGGGACTGGAAGAAGTGATAGTGTGTATGGGAGTGCTTTGGGCAATTCTTCCTACAAAGAGATCGTGTCCCTGAAAACTTGGCTGGAGAAATAAAGATAGATGGTACTTTTTGAAACACTCTTGTTTTATCATTCAGGCTTGACTTTTACCCTATCACGAAGTTCAGTGAGCATTAGTCTAGCCCAATACAGCACGTAATTTTTTATCCATATAGTCTTCTGCGTCTAGCACTCTTTTTTGTTTGGTTGGTTGGGGATTTTTTCCCTGGGAATTCTTGTCAAAACCAAGTGGCATCTTTGTAGTTTGGCAGTTTACTGGGCAATCAGCTAAATGGCAGCTGACATTTAAAAAGGAGAAACTGTTTACAGTATCTTACATATCAGTAAACTTGAAATATTCCAAGAAGCACTTTTACCTTTTTGGTTATTGTTGCTTTTTATTTAAATCATACTTTCTTCTTCCCAATGTCTCAACACAGCGTTGCTGTGTTAGTATTTCCAGGGCAGCAGGGGAATGTTTACATCCAAACAAAATCTGTTTTCTTGGAATTTTTTAATTGCAAACACTTGTGTCCATAAAATCCTTTCCACAAAACTCAGTCACCAATTAGCTTAAATTTTTTGGTTCAATGCAGTCTAAAATTCAGATCGCATTCAGTTTTCAGGTTTTTTTTTATTTTCTGAACCGTGCCATATGAGCATTGTATCTGCACCTACCTGAACAGGTGTAGAAAGTGTCTCTTGCCACTTTAAATGGCAGTCCTAATGATCTGAAGTCAGGAATGGCTGTTGAAAAACAGAAACATGGCTTACACTAGCTTCAGATACTATAAGCATCATCTGTATTGCCGATGTTCAAAGTGTCCGTAAATGCTGTATATTATCCCGAAATATGAGGTTACCTGAAGTTATCAGGCTATATGAAGTCTCAGCCCATGCAGGCGTGTAGCTTGTTCTAGAAGCAGTCGTAGACAGGTAAGGGGCTGCGTGTGCTGGTATTAGTTGGTGGGGCCGCTTAGTGATAAGCTGCAAGACAACGTGGTCCTGGACCTGGACAATGTGTTCCTCTATAGATGGCCCTGGCATAAACGGAGGCAAGACAGCTCCTTGAAATGTGTGACATGAGCCAAGAATTCGTATCTCCTGTGCCTAAACTTTCCACCCCCTCCTTGGGCGTTCTGGCATGTATAACTGGCACCACAATACTTCCCTCATCTCCTCTGTTGGGTTTTTTTTTCCACTCCAGAACAGTCATTCCTGCCAGTGTTTGGAAGGAAGGAATATCACCAGTGCATGCAGATGGTTCCTTGCACATCTCCCATGGATGATCCGTGCAGTGCTGAGTGAAAAGACTTTTCTTCTCTAGGGCTGCGGAATGAAGTTTATACTAGTACTTTAACAGAGGTACCAGGATTACAAATGTTAGTTACTCCAAATTCTTGAGAATAAAATAAAGATCAGTTTGAGGTGGGGAAATCTCTGAGAGTGCCTTTGTTGAGGGCATGCAGGCACGTATCTTGCTGCACTTCATGTGACTGCAGCTACTGAGGGACTGGAAGCACTAGGCTTCTCAAAGTGCTGTGGGTTGGGAGGAGAAGCATTTCATTTTCCTTCTTTCTGTGTAATTTTCCTTGTCCATTCTCTCATACCAACAGTATCATAAACCAGATATGTGACCTTGTTATCAAGTACTGGTGGGTAACAGGGGAAATCTCACTGCTGTTACATCGGATTGTTGGGAGAAATGAGTGAGTTTACAAGATCATGGATTGCAAGATCATGGACATTTTCCAGAAGCAGCACAACAGATCTGGAGGTATTGAAGGGCAAAAAAGTGAGTTCAGGAGACCCAATCTGTAATTTGTTTTCCCATTTAGGAAAAGCAAATTCAGTGACTCATGTTGATGTGATATTGGCCAATGGAAAAGCTATGGGCAGAGCATCTCAATGGGATTTTGTACCAGAAAGTAACTATGCACATCATTACTGCTGTAGGTGCTTTGTAGGCCAATATGTGAGCAGAAAAAGGAGCCCTGGCCAGCAGGCAAAGCTGCCCAGGCTGCTGGTGGTGCTGATCCACCAGGCATGAAGGCCCTTAATGGAACTGGTTATGGAACCACGCAGCTCAAGGAGCGAGCTTAAAGGATCACTCTTCTTCTTGTGCCTTAATGTGCTTTTAAAAAAAACAACCAACCAACCAAAACCCGAAAAAAGGACACAAAAAGTACTTTTATTGTGTCATTGGAATCTGCAACAAATAGTAACAATGCATAAGCTACAGCTGCGAATGCTTTCTGAGAGGAGAGCGGGTGGTATCTGGTATGCACTATTTCCTGAAACATGCATTTTCTATTTTAAATGTTTCGATTGCATGCAAACAAAAAGGAATAAAACCGAGTCTTTCAATGCAAATAAGGTAGAGAACAATACAATTTACCGGCATGGTAAGATTACTTACAGCATTCTGTGGCTTTGTTAGTGAGCGTTGAAAAACATAGCTTTTTTTTTTTTTTCCCACTGCTCACAATACTAAACCCAAGAACTTTTAGCATATTACAACATTGTTGAGAGCAGCACAAGTTGCTTGTGGCCCTGTACTGCACAGAGGTGTAAGTGACCGTGGTTGTTCTCCAGCGGAAGGGAGAGGAATGGATAAGCATGTTCTTTATGTGCCTCTTGTATGAGAAAGCCGTTAATATGAAGTGCTTCCCAAAGCGGCAAACCTTGGGTCACCCGGTTCCCTGCTGGTTCACAGCAAGTGAACTGCTAGACTCTAAGACATGTTGGTACCTTTTTGCTTCTCTTCATCTCTCCAGCCTGCAGTCTCTGAAAAACCTGTTTCTGTGACCAGGGAAATTAAGAACATCTTTTTAGTGTTTTTCTGGTGTTTCTGCAGCTTCAGTCTTGACACCTTGTTCTATGAAGCTTCTGTGAGGGTGAATCACCGAGCAACAGAAAGGTGACGAGTGCTGGTAGAGATGTTTCCTCATGACTGTAAGAAAAATGCAATGAATGCTACTAAGCTTAGTCTGGGAAATGTTGGTTGTAGCTTGATTTGTATCTCACAGAGCTGGAGGACCAGAAACGATAAAGCTGCATATTGCTATAGCTTGTGTGGCCAGCAGTTCACGTTACCAGGTTCTGTCTCTTACCGCAGAGTGGCATGGGCATGGGATGGACAGTTTGGCTGTGCCAGGAGGAAAAAATTATTTGACAAAAAGTGTCCTCGTGAGATGGCTGACTCTGGCTAAACC
>NW_010407135.1:0-12350 GCF_000710305.1 Buceros rhinoceros silvestris | reverse complement strand
TCGGGAGTGGCCTGTCTCTGCATACACTCAGAAAGCCACAAGTTTCTACATTGAGTGTTTCTAAACCACAGCTTAGCCACCTCACCTTGGAATCACCATTAAGCCAAAAAAAAAAAAAATCTGATCAACCCATTTTGTTTAAAGTGAAGCTGCTACTTCTGCAACTATATAAAAATTACTCCATTTTTTCCTCAACAGATGGGTCCCTTATGTTCAGCATCACACCTGTGTACATTTGTTATTAGATATATTTATAAAAATATTTCCACTTGAGTGTTTTTTATTGTTGCAGATGCTATTTTAACAAGTTGAAGCATCTGAGAGTTGGGGTGCTTTTCCAGAAAATGACAATTTCTATAAAACAGAAAAGGTACTGAAAACCCATCTCAACTATTCTAAGATTTTTTGTTCCTTTTTACTCCATGGAAGGAAATTGAATTAATCTAGGAGTATGCATAGGAATTTCTTTCACTTTGCTTCAAAGCCTTGGAAGTATATTATAATCTTCTCATCATGAAACTCTTTAATGCTAACAGAAAAAAAAAAAGTCTTGGCTTTTACATTAATGGAGGCAGCCTGCAATACAAGTGAGATTTTTCAAAGCATTAATAAATCAGAAATTTTTAATAATTCTTCTTTTTTTTTTTTTCCCTTAGAGGATAACCAAATTGATGTGAACCAATTTCTGGGACTATATTTGTAGCACTGTTTTTAGATTCTATTTTGGTGGTCTGGCTTGGAGCCAGGCTGTTTTTGTTAATTTGGAGTTTTTCTGGCAAAATGGCTCTGTTTTATTATTCCTGACATTTTGCAAAATCTCACTTCAGAGCAGACTTTTCTGAATTCACCAGTGCTTGTGTAGTTATTTTCTACTTAGAAAACCACAGCTGAAAGGAGCAATTAAAAAGCTTGATTGCTGCTTTAAACTTGGAATTTAATCTCTATTTAACACAAATAATCTTCCATTTCAAGATTGTTGGATGCAGCCATTTCCCCTGTCAATGTTAATCGTATTTTGGGGTATGTGCGGACTGTAGGATCTAGCGCTTAGGGATTTAGAAATGACAGGCTCTTACACAAGTGATTCCAGATGGTTGAATTTTTCCTTCAGACCCTGTCCTGCTCTTTCCAAGACATAACTTGTACCAACCATCCCATGATCACAACATGCTGCTTCCTGAGACACGCTTGGTGTAGCTAGGCTGCATCATGCTTCCATAACGCTGCACTGAACCTCTCCCATCCAGACTTGCCAACAGAGTAATACTAAGCCTTCCCAATACTGATACAAAAAGAAACACCTGAAAAATCCCTGGAGTGCAGACAAAAAACAAGGTGAGAAAGCTGAACGCATGGCATGTCTGACTATGGCAGTGGCATGGCAGGCTCCCTGCAGCTCCACTGTCACTAGCAGGGAAGGGAGGTGCTTGGCGCAGAGACAGCTGAGCTGATCCTGGCATCGAGTACTGCAGAGCAGAGCAGTGGCAGCATCCTGGTGACATAGGTCTGTTGAGACTGAGTCCCTGGGCGGTGCTAAACTGCTCACTATAAACTGTCCCCAGTGAGACAAACACGAAGGAAGCGAACTACCGCTCATCTGTCACTTTTGGAAAAGGCAGATGTTCACTTCTGTAGCGTGGCCTACAGAGCCAGGCAGGACTTCACTCACAAGGCAGTCTAGAGCATGTGAGAGCACCGGATCAAAGTCACACCAGTCCAAATTGATTAGATCCTCATTTGACTCAGTTAAACGCTGTCAGCTGCTCTGCAGGAGGCCAAAGTGTTGTGCCTGGATACCTTTACTCCTCTTTCCTCCAAAATACAAAGCTAATTCTATATAAGTGCATAAAACCCACATATGTAAATATAAAGCGAACTTCATTTTTAAGTCTTAAATAAGTGCTAATGGTCCAAGCAAACATAAATAAATAAACAAATGGCTGCATGTGTTTGTTTTATTAAAGGCCGCATTTGCAATTCAGAAATGTCTTCTGGAGCCGTAAGACTTTTCCCAGCTCTCAAGGAGAGAGGGAATCTTCTGTCGGGAAGCCAGCCACCTTGGGTGCTGCACTACTAGTAGCTGTGGATGTGCTGCATCCACCAACTGCAACAGCAGCTCCTGTCTAAAATTTGGGGGTAGCAGCTGCTGTCTCACTAGAGCTTCTCGTGTCAACTCAAGTCCGCTCTTTTTGCACCAACCTAGGCAAGCAGAGCGAGGACACAAAGCCAGATCAAAAGCAGTTGGTGAGACCCAGTGTCCTGATTGCTCTCTTGGTGCACATTATTCTTGTATCCTTGGAAAACTTCCCACCATCAGAAAAATATTTGTCTTGTTTTAAAACAGGAGCATATTCACATGCTCAGGGTTGGTCTCCACTAAACTTCAATATAAACTTTTCTTTCCTGGGCAATAAAAGTTTTCATTATCCTTCTGAGGCGCGGAAAGTCTTTTCATTTATTGATTTTAGATCTCCCAGCAGACTACAGAAAAAAATTACAAACGAGTACTCTGACATTTACCAACTTTTAGTAGATGGTATGTTTTAATAACACAGGAATTAGCAATATTGTCCTTCTGGCTGGAGAAATGATTTATAACACATTGCAGAGCTTTAAGAGGGAGTACTTAATTCTGAGAACAACCCTATGTCCTGGGAAAAAGATGGGAAGAGATAGATAAACAAAATAAATAAACATCTGGAATGGAAATGGTGAGTTAGTATCTGCCTCAAGTGGAAAGTAGAATTCAAGTGTATTTCTTTGCATGCATGTGCAGTAGTTTGGGATCTTAAATCAAGGGAAAGAACATACAGAACCCACCCTGCTTTTCGCTAACGGCCTGCATGCTCTCATCCAACTAATGTTTGTGTTTTCAGTGTAAGCAGGAATACTGTAAGAAGTCCTGGCGAACCAACGGACAATATACTCAAATGGTTAATTTGATGTATTGTTAATTTTTTTTCTTCCCATTACATTTAGATACTCATTTTGCTTCCAAGTTAAAAACTGACAAAGATACGAGATCTGCTGTTTGATTTTTGCCACACAGACCTATCCTGCAGCGTACCTCTAACTGATAAGATTTTAATACCATAAAAATTAGGCTGAGGAGTACCGAGGTAGAGCATTAGGGGTGGATTTATCCCCTTTGCATTGTTCACAGGTCAGCTGAGGATTTCACTGGGGCAGGAGGATGTATGGCTCATACGAGTCAGCAAAGCTGGCTCTGTATGGCGTTTCCTGGCCTTCTGCCAGAGACAGGGCTGCTGAAAGCAAGAGCTCACGGTTAGTGCCGTGCTGAAGTATTCCTGTTGTGGGCATAAAGGTCTCTGCTCCAAAGCAGCGTAATTCAGCGCAGTCCTCAGGATCAGCTTGGCAAGCAGCCCATGGGTACGAAGGCACTTTGTCATTCTCTTTGGGATGTGCTGAACGAATCCTTAGCCGAGGTTTCCAAGTTGTGCCAGTGAGTTACGGTGCAGTGCTGGTCAGTAATTCTGTGTGAGCTCCTACTCTGCCCTGCCAAGAGATGGTTTTACTGTGCCCAGAGGAGGGATGAACTTTTGCAGCTTGCAAAGTACCTGTAATTGCTCTAGCTGAGCCTCAGACTGATTTTTCAGCTTCTTAAGCAAACCAAAAGATGAAAAGAAAAAGCACTCTCCGTTTTTTGTTCTTCTGCAAGCTGACTTTCTGTTCTTCTGAAATATATTTTTTTTTCAGATTAAACAAAACAGTTTTAGAGAATGTTGGAGGGGGTTAATAGACCTAGCCCTATTTCTTACTAATAAGGAAGAGACATGATTTAAGAAGGCACCTTTCAAAGGAGCACCATTTGCTCCTTGTCAATACAGGCCTACAATACAGACTTAATTATTAAACCTGAATGATTCCTTTCTAAAATGTCCTCTGAGATTTCTATTCTTTACGTGTAGTCCCTGCTCTGTTTGTTTCTTCCTCCTCTGTCATCTACCTTTAATTTTTAAATTTAATTTTTAAAAATTCTTTTCACTGTGAGTGTGATTAAAAACACCCCCCATGAACTTTTTTTCCCCCTTGCCCTTGGCTGGGCACTTCACTGTGCACCCAGTTTCCTATTACTGCCTCTTGATGTTGTACACCAGAGCCTGTCTGCACACCATCTATAGCAGCATCCTCCACTTGCCTCCCTTTGCCCAAGGCTCTGCGTGTCCTCCCACCTGCCCTTTCCCCACCACACCTTTGAGCGCCGTGAATTCTGCTTTTCATTCTTTGGTCCTTACACTTGCCCTCAGGACTGTCCCTCCCCAGGTCCCCATCCTGGCCTCCCACTGGCATCGCCACCACCCATCCCTGCTCCTCTCCAAAGCCCCCGAATTCAGTCCTCCCACTTCTGCTGCTGTTCTGTTTTTCTTCTCACCCACTGACATTCCCAACTCTGCAGCTTGGGACCTCTTTAGAACAGGACTTTTTTTTTTTTTTCCAAGAACTAAATAAATTTATCATTAAGGTTCTCCATGGCTCTAATCAGCAAAGAAAAGGTGGAACTACTCTTGGCCTCATAGAAACCTCATGGTAAGACAATACACTGTGAGAGTAAGAAGGACAGATGAAGCAAATGATATTCAGTTCTGCAGCCAGTGTGTTTTTGTTAATCGGTACTGCCATCATTCAATAATCGCAATAATCTTTGTTAGCGTGTCCTGTACACCCATAAGAGAACCTAAACTGGGTTAAATTTTCCCCTTCCACTTTCCAGCCCTCAAGTCTATAGCTGCCTGACCTCCGTGCTTGAGGAGTGAAACTGGAAACTCTTTGACCATGACAACACATTGCTTTTGCTCAACTGTAACTGCTGTTGGGGAAGCTGTAATCGCCCTTCCTCCAGGAGCAGGCCTTGTTGTTCCACATGCCTGGAAATCAGTTGGCTGCTGCGGCCTCTCTCCCAGTTGCCCTCCAGTCTGCTCCCAAACACTACCGGTCCTTGCAAAAATGCGTGTTCAGCATAAACAGCAGAATAAAACCACTGCCTAAGACGGGCTTGAGCAAATGCTGAAGTTCAAGTTGTTCTGTAGCACGGCCTGTGCAGAGAGAAAAGATACCTTGGAGATGACTGACATAACTAGTCCTCCTGCCGTCCTAGTTGTTACTCTATGCTCTAGCATGTAGGATTCCCAGTATGTACTGTGGCCTTGTTACAGAAGCAGGTATAGGACAGAAAAGAAACCAAACAAAACATCTCACCCCCCTGCACTCTCACAGCCTAACAGTGTGGAGCGTGGGGCTGCACTGAGCCCCAGAAAAGCAGAGGGTGCAGGAACCCGTATGAAGTGCTGCAAACATCTGCTGACTGATTTTTCCAACACTAACTATTCCCACAGTGACATACAGCCTTTTTTTGTGACTTCAGCATGTCTCATGCTGTCAGTCTGTAGCTAGGAGCACGTGTGTAAGCAGGTGAACGATTACCAGGAAAGATGAGGTAATGCAGTTTCACCCGTGATGTGAAACCTCCTGGCCTCCGTGAGCATCTTGATAAGGCTGGCTCCACTGCGCCTGGCAGGTGTGCGCTTTTTGAAAGGCAACGTAGAGAAACATATCCCAGGAATCAAACGACAGGTCTAAAAAGGCCTGAGACACAGCTTTGCGAGCAGCTTTTGGTTTGTTTCCTTCTATCACAAGCCTTATCGTGGATATGACTTTGTGAACGGACTCATTGTCAAGGCCCTTAGCTTTACTACCAGGTAAAGAGACCAGCAGCAGGCTGTGCTAACAGAGCTTTGTAATTAAACCAGGTGAGAGCTAAAACCATATTGAAACAGTTCCACATTTTGAAGCCTTTGAAATCCCAAACTATGTCGGATTTTTGTAGCTTAAGCAGCCTTAGCTATCTGCCTTAGGTCGTCTTCGAGCCAGGGATGATCTCACGACAGGTATCACATCGCATGTTCCTTTCCTGTTCTCCCAAGGTCTAATGCACAAACAAGACAATACTACACTGAATATTTATTTAAAAAAAACCAAAAACCCTGAAACCAAAACCTATAGATATATCAGTTTCAAAATCAGTGAAGATGTGGCACTGGTAAATATAAAATGCTTTTTCTTAAAAGTTAATGTCCTGCTCCTTATTAGTGGGAAAGTTGATTTTATAACATTTTACTGAATGAGATTAAGTCAAAGCCATTCTCTTCAGAAATGAAGCCCTCTTTTAAAACCAGTTAAGTTACCCAACCTGGGGGTTTCAACCTGGGGGGAGCAAAGTAAAGGAGAGAGTGACTTGATCCAAGGCCCCTGCCTTCAGAGGGAGTATTGCTGATTTCTGGATTAGGTTCTCTTGTAAAAAGTGACGTAAGTGATGGTAATGGATGCAAACACAGTGCTATTGGATCACTTGGCAGCATGAATTTAATGATGTCAGATGCGAACTCCTCTGCAGTATGCTGATTCACGGCGCAAAATATGTTACGTATGTTGGTTTTATGCCAGTGGCAGGAAGACAAACAATACCTCAGCCAAAAGAAGGTGTTATAATACTTTATAATTCCTTACACATACCTTATATAAAAACAATTCAGACAGGCTGTGCAAGTCTCTAGGACAAGACATATCTCCTACCTATCTTTTTTGAACCAGTATGAGCTGGCAGAGTGAGTTTGTCCAGCACTTTTGCAATCCATGCCTCTTAGATATAGTACTAGACACCCTAAATTATCTTGTCAAACCACAGCCTAAGTACATCATTAAACATGCTATTTCATACAAAGTTTCAATCTTACAAGCACAGTCATGCAGCTAAAGTCTTCTCTGAAAACACCCATGTGGTCAGGGGAACCCCTCGTGTGCTCAGAATTAAGTAATTAGCTGAGAAGTTGCACGAAAGGGGCATTAATCCATGATTCCCACATCTCAGTTTGGCCATAAACCTGGCAGTGTTTAGCTAATACTCCAGAAATAATTCCAGACTGGAAGGATATCTTTCCACCCTCAGACGGAGGTATTAAACAAGATGAAGTTTTCTGCACTTGTGCTATAATATGTTTGCTCAATCTCTGAGGCAGGGTTTCTCAAGCAGTTCGTGTACCAAAAGGTCCAGAGGCTCTCGGCGGTACCAGAGGCGCACTCTGCACTGGAAAATATGGAAGCGCACATCCTAGAAAAATGTTTTCCTCTTGTTAAAATATGAAGTGCTGTTCTTTCCTTTGCTGGGCTCTTCAATAGAAGGTAAATATCAGGAAGAATGTTTGCATATGCCTCTACAAAAATCAAGGATGCCCTTGCCCATCATTTTCACCAGAAATCTATTTGAAAAATAATGTCCTATGTATAATAACATCATCTGCGAAGAGACATTTGGAGTTCCTCGAAATATTTCAGCATGCTTAAAAGACACCTGAAGCAAAGATGTCAGAAACATGTTGGGCTGAGGCTGAATATTTTGAAACCTGGTTTTTTGACTGTATTCAGCCCTGTTAATTAAGAGGGCTAATCAATGTGTTACAGAACATTTTATTATCTTCCCAAATTCATTTGAGATCACTACTGAAGAAAATACATGGCAGTGTTTTAACCACAGCAGGTGTCCCAAAAAATCAGATACTTCAGTTTGCTTAAACAGAAAAGGCTTCCTGAGGAAAAGAGGAGATTTATTTTCATAGTAGGGTGGAAAACATAATAACCTGTCTCCAGAGAGGCTGTAAGCTGCCAGCAGTAAATATGTAACAAATAAAATGTAAGCCAATAACCAGTTTAGTGTTGTGCCTTTAACCTGAAATCATCTGTATGAGCCCAACGTAGGGCAGAACATCAATTATCTCCTGGCACCTGAGCTATGTCAGGGCAACACCAAGCTGGAGTAGAGGACATTTTCGTACATGTTACCCCATCCATGTTAACCGTACACAGAGCTTTCACATTACGCAGAGCAATGAGGAAAACTAACCACCGTACAAGAAAGAACCAGCACTGCAGACAAGTCCCAGAGACACCAGCTGAAAGCTGTGGTGTCCTGGTTTTGCTGGGATAAAGTCATAGAATAAATTTTCTATTCAGGAAAGCTGCATTTTGAGAAGACTGCAGCCCTCAATTCAGTGAGAAAAAAGTTGCTAAGACACTTTTTTTTCATTTGGGGTCAGCCGTGGTATGGCTTCTCCACAGTGATCAAGGTCTTCAGCAGTTTGGAGTCAGCCACATGCTAAAGCCAGAGCAGCTGACCCAAGCTGACTAGCAGAAGTATCCCATACCGTAAATGTCATGTTCCCCAGAAACTGAAAAAGTTTGCTAAGGATGGTCTCTTCTCCTCAGTGGTCACCACCCCTTCACCCTGCTCTCGAGGCCTACTCTCCTGTTTGCTGTGACCATCGTGCTTTTGCTGGAGCTGTGGTGCTCACGGTACTTCACATCTAGCATTCATGGCTGGGAGTGCCAGCTCGTGACCACTACGTGGCCTGAGTATTAATATTCGGGGCTTTTTTATTGTTCTTTTATTAAATCCATTTTCATTTCAACCCACGGGTCTCTTCCTTTCACCAATTCCCTTCTTGACAATGGGGGGCAGCGTCTCTGAGTGACACTTACTAAACAGAGACATGTGGCTATCCATCACGTCCCATTTCTCTGTGCAAGGAGGGGTCTCGGTGGTGGCCTCTTGCAGGAAAGCCAGCTAAGAGCCACAGTGCCCACAGTCAGGTGCTGAGACTGCAGTACCCTCGGCCTGCCTGTTTGGAGATGAAGGGGCTTCGGCACCTCCCTGGAAGTAAACTCTTAACAATTCATAGCCTCTTCAGAATTGTAAATAGGTTGTATATTCTTTTTTTTTCTTTGCCTACACTTCTATTTCACTTCAGTGTATCACTGAAATGTAGGAGATGACTGTAAAATAATCAGATGAAGCATTTTTCTTACCTCAAACTGTGCGTAGCGTTGGAACGACGTGTTATGGTACTGTGGAGTAAAGACTGCATTTGTTTCGTCACTGAAACACAGTCAGAGTCTAATAGTGTTTGTGCTCATTTCTCAGCCTTTAAATAAGGGTATCTTTTCCCATCTGTTAGTTTTTCTGGAACTCAATCAGTAACGTGTTTTTCAGCCTTCATTTTTAAGTTCATGCTTTATATATAGACCATATTTTTCTTATCTATTATGGTCTGTCTATATGATGGTCTATAGGTATAAGCCAGTTTTCTTGTATCTCCTTTTCAAAAGGTACTTTAAACATTTCTCAGGAACTTTTTTCTATTCCTTGGTATTCTCAGATATATACAAGATATAAATCTATGCCATTTTCAGCAGCCAAAGCTATCCTGCCTAACAGCTTGGTATGCACGATCTGAAGAAGTTTGGATATTCCAAGAGTAGTCTGATACAAACAATTGCCTTCAATAAATATATTAAGTAAAAATATAAAAACAACAGCGTCATGTAATGTGATTTAGTTTACACAGGAATCTAAGGGCAAAATGTCGTCCTTTGGATCTCAAGCCCTGTATTAATAGGGGATGGGAATGAGCCACTTCCTCCATCCAGCATCTCTATAATCCCAGCATCCTGTCTTTCCAATGTCAGCACTGGAAAAGGAATCTTCTACGCTGTTGGAAATGACCCACTTCATAGTTTATTCAGCCTTTTTCAGCTCCTCTCCTATTTTACTCACAAACTGAGAAGACCCCAAAACTCATCTCAGTCTCCACTGCCCACCAAGAAGATTCTAGCCAACACCAGCTCTCCTGGATTTGCAGGTTTTGTAACAAACTCCCAAGATAGCCCTTGTTTGATGCTTGATGAAGGACAATCTTACAGCCCCCTCAAGGCCCCTGGACTCTGAGATGCTGGCCGTCACTAGAGCAAACCTGGAGCAGAGAGAGGTTAGGACCTCTACTCCTCTGGGGACTTGAAGGTCTCTGGTTTGCCAGCCACCTTTAGTCATTCTTAACACATTCATAACTTAATACATCTTATACACTTGACAGTTGGCTGCAAGATAGTTATTTTTTTTTTTCCTAGCAATTTGTCAAGAAGTTCATCATCAAAGCAGATTTCCACATTTTCCCCAGAATTTGATCCACTATTTTAGACAAGTTTTATCCTGGCCTTGGGCTCCCCAAAGTGGCTACTGACTGTATACTGACTGTATTTCTCCTTTCCCCCCTTAATTAGCAACCCATCTGTTAAATATAGCTTTGTTGAAGGGGTAACCACCTTGTGATTGACTTAACTAGGACATTAACTTGTCCTTTGATTACTGGTGTCTTCTTGTATTCTAGTTAGTGAAATTGCATCTACTCAAGCCCAGGGGAATCCAGGCCAATACGTCCCGATGTTGTTCAAGCACGGGGTATCCATCAGTACCTGAGCTTATGGACAGGAGGGAGCAACTTATACAGGGGCATCAGGCATGTCAGTGGATACCCTGAATAACTTCAGTTTGGTTTTACAGCCCCTAGTACACTATGAGTGGACCAACGATGGGCTGATAAGTACTTTCCAGAGAGAACGAATAGGCCCTTCCTATTTTTGCTTTACCACAGAAAACTGTACTTGGAATATGAAATTAAGAAAACAAAAGCAGACTCATCTACCTAACCAATACAAAATACCAAGTGGTAATATCTGTACCTGCATTTGCTTTCTTAAAATTGCTGCCATATGACATGTGCTGAGGTTGCCATGACACAGGCGGCACAACAGGGCAGGTGAGGGAGCTGTAATTTCGCACGTCCACGCCTGAACTACACAGAAGTGTGAGAGACTGAAGTGCAAGCCTCCCACAGGCAGGCTGAGCACAAGTTGCAAGAGGCAGCACTAAACTTCCTCATTGCAAAATACACAAGGTCTAGCACAAAAACCACCACTATCACCAACAAAACCCAAAATAAACAGAAAAAAATCCCAAGCAGACAAAATGAGCAAAAGAACTATGAAGCTGTCTCCTGTGCCTGTTAGTCTGGGTCTTTGTTCTGACCCCTGGGCATCTTGAGATGCCTGTGGTTGAAAGCAGCAGAATACCATGAGCATCCCACACCACCATCGCTGCCCTGCCCCTTACAGTCTGGACAACACCCTCATTTCTGTTCTCCTGCCCTGAAGAGCCCCAGAGGCTCCCTGGAGAAACCGTAGAGTATTCAGGGATGACATTCACCTCTTGACTTCGGATGTGATAAAGCAGAAACCTTCGGTGTTGTCGCACTGGTGGTCCCAGGGATTCCATTATTTTCCTCAGCATTTGTTAAGGCCTCCCTTGAATGCCAGGTCCTTTTTTTTCCGACAGCAGCCATAGTGGTACACGCTGTCAGTGGAAGATGCTGTTTGCCAGTCGGTAGGGCATCACTTGGGGGCTGTTGTGAGGATTTTGAGCTCAGGGCTTATGGAAAAGAGCCAACGGTGAAGATCTTGCTTTTGCCAAAGATTAATTTAGCATTTCATTGTCACCATCTAACGGTTAGTAGTACAACTTCCAGGCAGTCATTTCTTGAGTACCTTTACTGTATTTTACAGCTCACTTATTTTTCAAACTGTTTTGCTGAGTTAGGCATTTAGGTATCTGCGCCATTTTAAAAGTCAAATGCAAAATCCATGCCTGCAGATAAATTATGGTTTTAAGTGCTGTTGCCTCAAAACTTCATGAGTCTGAATGTCAGTTTGTAGCGGCCCATTCGCCTGCCTGCAACTACAAGGGACTCTAGATAATACAAGTTTAATTTGGTGCTTTCTCTTTCTTCTTATTAGGCAAAAATCCATTTTCCCTCTCTGCATTTTGTTTTGTCCTGTAGCCAAGATTTTTATGCTTTCCCTGGTTCAGGAAGGATCCCCTGATGCCTTTAATCTGACTAGTTCATTACACAGACCCATAGCAGAGTGTTTTTGTAAATCTAGATTAACCAGGTCATACACATTTCCCATCTTCCAGCTTGTCCCTAAATTTCTCCGAATTATGAACACCGATGTAATGACAAGGACAGCTAAGAAGCTTTCTCCTTCTAAAAGATGAATTTGTCTTTACCTTAAAGATTTAGGCACAGTTTAAGTCAGACACTGCAGTAGATACTAATATTTCAGCTTGTGTTAATACTCCTGGCTGAATAGGAACAGAGTGTAGCTTGTGCTTAATTTCCAACTAAATAGGGAATTTCCAACATGGTCTGTTATGCGTTTTGCTGAATTTTCAGTCTCCAGCAAGCCAAGCAAAGATCAGAGGCAAACCCACCATCCAAGAAGTTTTTCTGCTTTCTCTTTTCAGGGTGTGTTACCTCTGTTTAGTTGAATTTGCAAATAGTAAAATAAACAAATTGCACCATGCATTCTTTAGCTGAACCATTCTTCCCCGGGAAAGGCTGGTTAGTCCAGACCACACTGACTGTCACCGGTTTGGCCGAGGTAAA
>NW_010407134.1:1630-2760 GCF_000710305.1 Buceros rhinoceros silvestris | reverse complement strand
TCTGCGAAGCCAAGCCATGATGATGATGACATCTCTGGGCTTTTTAAAAGATCTTTTAGACTTAATGATAGTTTTCTTTAAGGAGAGAATCTGAAAAGTACACATTTTAGCATTAACACTTATTCCTCCATGTTTAGCAAACTGGTTTTTATTCCTAGGATGTCAGTCTTTTATTTCATCTGCCTAATCTTTAGGACCTTCTAGAACACAAGGCTCATGCTGCACTGTCTCATGCAGGGCTGCAGCTTCCAGGAGTCTGTGTTCCCCCTGCTACTCTTAGATGGTTAAGTATCTCTGAAAGGGTAAGACCTGGCATACTGCTGGAATTTCCTTATCTGAATTTCAGAGATAGTATAGACAAAAGATTAAACATTTTTGATAAGACTGTTAAAAATAAGAATAATCCAAAAGAAGAGAAAGAGCTGCAAACCAGGCACAACCAGTCTAGCTGTTTTCAATTCCTTCAAAGCACCTGTGTAGCAGGTCAGAAATTGCATTTCTGCAAGCCAAATCCACCCAGCTGAGGCCAAACTCCACTGGTAAGAAGAACAGTGTAAAAGAATGTCCTCGTTTAAAACAAACTGTCTTGACTTCGTTTTAATTGACAGTTCAACTGACCAATCATGATGCATTTCTCCCATTTATGTTAGTAAATCTCATGGGTTGTAAAAAGTGTGGCAGGTTCTCCATCTCTTTAAGAACCATGGGGGACTGTGGATGTGACCCCCCGGCCGGTCCGGGTAGCAGCCCAGCTAAGCCTGCTGTCAGTCAACAGCAGGAGGCATGTTGTTTAGGAAGAGACAGAGAGGTTGTGTCAATGGGTGATTGGAAAGCCAGCTCATCTCTGGGCAGGACAGTGAACTTGAAACCAATCCAAGAAAAGCACGTAATCATAACACTCCACAGGAAACTATAAATCTATGCGATAAGAGAGAAACTAGGCAGTTGCAATTTGCAGTATGTAGGTGTCACAGCAGTTTGCTGCAGTTGTATGTCAATAAAGGCTTTATGTGCACACAAGCTGTTGTCGCATTGTCTGCCCCGACTATTCGCGACGTGATTTACCACTGCAGGGGACGGCGGTCTCACTCCCCTTTTTGGATCTACCAGCCCCGAACCCTTGTCCCTCC
>NW_010407134.1:0-1492 GCF_000710305.1 Buceros rhinoceros silvestris | reverse complement strand
GGCCCGCCCCTGTTGCTACTGCTCTTGCCGCTGCTGCCTCCTGCCTGCAGGTGGACTCGCCATGACGACTGACTGTGACTGCTCTGCTCCCAGATCTGCCAGTCACGTGTTGGCTGTCATTTTGAACTGCTTGGTACTTTTTGTTTTCTTAATGACTGTTCCTCCTGGAACTGGAGGGAGGCTAATCAGAGAGAGAAAGAATATATATATCTCCCATAATTGGCATACCTCAGCCAACTGATGACATAATTAGTGAGAAAGAATATATATATCTCCCATAATTGGCATACCTCAGCCAACTGGTGACATAATTAGTGCCCAACGTGGGGCTCGAACCCACGACCCTGAGATTAAGAGTCTCATGCTCTGCCAACTGAGCTAGCCAGGCACTTCTTGGGAGGTTCCAGGACGGGCTCCTTCCTCAGTGGTTCCAACAACAAATCCTCCTCAAGGAGTTTCATCAGAGGAGGAAGAATCAGACCAAGTGGTAATTGTCCAACCCCAGTCCAGAAAAGAATTAAGAAATATCAGGAAGGAATTTGGCAGACAAGATAGGGACACACTTATCAATTGTTTGCTTCACTATTGGGACAATGGAGCTGATAACATCGATTTGACAGGTAGAGAAGCCAGACAGCTAGGGAACCTGGCCCGAGAATGAGGCACTGATACGGCAATTGGGAAAAAAACAAACAGACTCAGTCTCCGGAAGCAATTTCTGGCTGCCGTAAAGGACAGATACACCTTCAGAGATGACATCGAATGCTGCCCTAGCAAATGGACTGTCCTGAGAGAGCTGGCTATAAAAGAGGTTATCTATGGTGACTGGCAAGTTAATGTTAACCCTGACCAAGTACTCAGTAAGCAGCCCTTATTGCACAAGTTTGTGCAGGGTGCACTGCCAACAATATACCCATGCATTGTCCACCATGACCTGGGAAAGATCAGATAATGAGCAGGCACCCACAGTAGGCAAAGTGTCTAACAGGATTCACCAGTACAAGGACAGCCTTTCTCATCATTGTCCAGTTATTGCAGCAGTGGTGAGAATTACAGAGAAAGTACTGGAATCACTAAATAGATTAGAGCAAAAATCCAGTTCTTCTCCTGAATGTAAACATGTCTCGGCTGTTAAGACGAAAAGTCATCCCCCAAGAGCAACCTGAGACAGACAGGACAGGCCATGATGTGACCACCGGTGTTTGAGAGATAGTGAAGACATGAGAAGATGGGACCAATGGCCTGCTGTTGACTCAAGGGTCAGGCACATGAGCTACAGAGCAGCACTGGAAGAATGGCGCTCCAGTTTCCAGTGAACTGTGCTGCTGACTGAAAAACAACCTTTGTGATGAAGGTACCACAAGCCAGATACACCCATCCACTGATAGTGGACCACACCCTAGGCATTAGAAGGGCCCTGCCTCTAGCCAGGTAGAAGAAAGGAATAACCAAGTATATTGAACTGTGTGGATTTGATGGCCTGGCACATTAG
>NW_010407133.1:0-1094 GCF_000710305.1 Buceros rhinoceros silvestris | reverse complement strand
AATATATGTTATACATTATATAATATCTATATGGATATTCTATCCTTGAGAGGATATCCAGATGCTGAAATCTCTCAGCATTTTGAGCTACCTTTTAGTTCATAAATGTAGTCCCCACAGCACAAACTTCCACCAGGACTTCTGAGGAGAGCTCTACCATGGATTCACTTGGAATAAGGCAATGCTTTTAGCCCTTAAGACTACAAATTCTCATTTGCCCAGTGTGTAAGAGCAGCCAAGTACACCTTGTCACTGACAGCCTCCTTGCCTGCTCTCCACTGCTAGGCATTACCCTGTTCGTGCTTATATACTGGGAACTAAGAAAAAAAAAGAAAAACAAACTGACAGTGGAGAAGTGGAGTAGAAAAGAAAATCAAACAGCACTTTCATGAAGTGAGAGCATGCATACGTGGACATCCCTTGCAAAAAAGTGACTAATGGAAGCACATAGTAAATAGCCTTCATGCAAAGCACAGACAAATATGCTGATAAAGGTGACTACAAAGGAAACAGTTAAGGTTTTGTTTTAACACAGGAGAGACAATCTATCTTCTATTTCTTCTAAGGCAATCTCCTCTTTACTGCCAGATGCAGCATTCAGCTGGAGTTTATGTTCATTTAACATCTACTGAGAAGGAGAAAAAAATATATTCCCAAGGTATAAAGAGATGAAACTTCACATCATTTCCGTGAAGACATCCTGAGGAACACACAATAAACTCTGCCTGAAGAAATGCAAACATCTCGGAGAGAGCCTGGCCATGTTTTCTGCAATGCCAGTAAGCCACTGGATGTTGCAACACCTACCAAAACAGAGCTTTTGCAAGATAACGATAGTTCACACTATTGTGTGACTAAACTTTCAGGAGACAGATGCCTTTTCAGAATCGCCAGAACAGAAAAAAAAAGTGTAAGATCATGGTATTTGGGAAAAATTAATTTTTAAAGTGAGGACCGTTCGTATTAGAAGCAGGATTTAATAGAGCATTTTGTCAGGCTGAGAGAGTGACAGGTTTGGAAGAAGCGGCAGGGAAGGGGGAACGGGCAGCTGGCGGGGCAGGGGCCGCTCGCTGGTCCCCCGAGGCGCCGCAGCA
>NW_010407132.1:10432-25533 GCF_000710305.1 Buceros rhinoceros silvestris | reverse complement strand
ATAAATAAATAAATAAATAAATAACCCAAACTAAAACACTCCATTGCACATAGTTCTCCCCCAGGGAAATGATGAGAGAACAAAACACGTGACAGATGTCAGTCACATTGCTTAATGCACTACTGGAAGGAGCTCAGAGACTATGGTGATGAGTGTGGCATGAGAACCTATATAGATGAGAATCATTTAGTAAGATGTATTTTAAACTGACTTGTTATGTAGCTATTAAAAAAAAAACAAAACAAACCCAAACCAAAAACTGCGAGGAGGTGATGCATGAGTTGTGCAATAGCAGACTTGTAAATGTCTTTGAATATAGATGTTCTCTTAAAAAAGCCTTGTCTTTATTATTAAATGAAAAGTAGAATAATTGTTTTCAATTTTGGATCATTTATCTATGTTTTAATTTGCCATTCTGCTCATGAAGCATCAAAGATGCAAAAGCAAAGCCTTTAGATAAGCTGCTTAGCACAATAATTAGCTTTTGAATTGAACATTAAGAGCAGACATGAACCCCGAACAGAACAGTAATAGATGAACCAGAAAAACAGAATGCATCTGCCAGAAAAGATGGGACAATACAATTGGTTAAAAACCTGGCCATTTCCCTCTGGATGTATGCAAGTAAGTTGGCTCCAGGTCACACAAGAGAAACTGCAAATTTTGTTATGTCTTCAACTGGTTATAAGAAATTTGTTTAAAATAAACTCTACAGTTTAATCAACAGGAATTCTGAATTGTTTCCTCAGTAAATTTCTAAGGGATTTGTCTAGGGAAGAAATTAATAGCATAAACGTAATGTTCTTCTAACCAAGCTATCGTAGCAAGTGACAATTTCCAGGCCTATAGATCCAATGTCTACAAAACAGAGAAAAAATCAAGTGGTAGAAAATTTTTTTAATCGACTCAGCATTTCAGTGGTAAGCTTCATTTACAATATTCCAATACTTTTGGCTATTTAAATTACTGGAACTGGAATATATTTTTTTCTTTTGCTTTTATTTGTTGATTTCTCTGCACTTGCAGAATAGAATGTATTCATCACATATCATGATACAGCACCTTCTCCTTTTTCTTTGCCACTTACTCCTATTATCTCAAAATGCATGAAATGACACTTTATCAAAAGACAGCTGTAACATAATGACTTTTAAACGAAGCAGGACTGTCAAAGTCAGTGGCTGCTATAAATTAAATTTGGCTATCATCTCAGACACCAAAAATTAAAAATGTGCACTTCAGAACCCGCAAATTTTTAAAATTGTGTAATAAAATCTTAGAAAGTTCATGAAATTTTGAAGGATTTTTTAAGACCTCTCTGTTTAAGTTCCTACATTGCCAATAACTGTTTCTTCCACAGTGTCACTAATAATTCTTCAAGAAACTTCTCAGAACACTTATTCTTTTAAGCTTCAACTTGCTTAAATTTACTCAAAATTTTTTTCATAGAGTAGCCCAAATTTAACTAGGTATGAGAATATAGTGATGAAAATTTTTCCCAGTATCTCACCTTAGAATGGGTGATTTTCTGCTAAACTGGATGTGCAAGATCTCATCAAAAACCAGACTTCTGTTAGTGAATTCTTAATAAAGGAATGAAATGCTGCTAATAGTTTCAGCAGTCACACTATTATACTACTATGTATAGATTTTTCATTTCAGATTTCTTTGCAAGTTCCAAATGATATATCCTCACATGACTCTTGGGAAGATAAAGAACAAAAAAAGTTAGTACCCTTTTCAGAGAACCTTCTTATTGAGAAACTGATGATGTTAATCGTATTGTTCCAGGACACAAATCAAGCCTTTAAGAGAGCTGGACTTTGAAGACAGGAACTCCTAACCCTATACTCGCTCCAGTGTGCTACATTGTCCCTCATGCTTTGCCTGAAGGGCACAAAGTAGAGAGCACTTAACTTGTTGGATGTCAGCAGTAAAGATAATGCTCCCTTTCCAGTTGCTGAATAAACATTCCTAAGTAGTCAGGATAAATAGAAAAAACTGGATTTCTTACTACAAATCCTTATCATAAATATTGGAAGTGATGTCTCATACATAGGTATGAAATTCACTTCCCTAAACATCTGTTGAAATTGATTGTCACTAAGCTAGTCTTCGTTGAATTCCCATCTCTGGTTTTCTGATCGTCCACGCACCTGTGGCTGTCAGGCAAAGTAAGAGATCTGACAGAATAAAACTCTACTGCACCCTCTAGAAGACAGACTTTTAGAAAAAAATGTCCAATAGCCCCCCAACAGATAAGAGTAATTTAAAACCAGTTCTGTTGACTTCTACAAAGAATTTGTAAGAATCAGCAAATTTTCTTTGCAACATCAATAATTTCGAAAACTCATCACCATAGGTGCCCTTTAACGTCAGTAAAGAGTTCTAAGAATGTCCAGAGTTGATTCAGTCAGTCCCAATGTATATTAGTGACATGAATTTGCAATGAGGCAGAGAAGTAAAACTTCAGCAAACAGACTCCTTGATCAAATACTTTGCATCAGAGGTATTGCTTTCAAAAGATGATCCATTATGGGTTAAAACTTGGCTGGCTGCTGAATGTCCATGAAGCTGCTCCTCTGACTCCCCCTCCTCAACACTACAGGGAGAGAAAAGATGGGAAAGCTTGTGGGATGAGATGAAGACAGATGATCACTTACCAATTACTATAATGGGAAAACAGGCTCAATTTCAAAAAGATTAATGTTATTTGTTGCTGATAAAAAAGTATAGTGGTATGGTGAGAAAACAAAGACAATGTTAAAAACAACTTCCCTCCTCTGCCCACCCTTCTCTCCAAGCTCATCTTCACTCCTTCCTTCACACAGGAAGAAATTCCTGTTCCTGACTCTTCTGTCTCTTTCTCCTGCTTGAGTGGCACAGCCAGGATGGGGAATGGGGGCTGTGATCAGTTCATAATACTCATCTCTGCCACTCCTTCCTCACACTTTTCCACTGCTCCAGTGTGGAGTCATCCCACAGTCTGCAGCTCTTCAAGAATGGCTCCAGCTTGGATCCTTTCCACAGTGTGAAATCCTGCAGGAAAAGAGTGCTCCAGATCCCCCATGGGGCCACAGGTCCTGCCAATAAACCTGCTCCAACGTGGGCTCCTTTCCACAAGTCACATGTCCTGCCAGGAACTTACTCTTTAGAGGGCTCTCCATGGCATGCAGTTTCCTTCAGGGCATCTCCACCTGCTCCAGTCTGAGATCTTCCAGAAGTTTCAGTGTGGATACCTGCTCTGCTGAAGTCCTTCATGAGCTGCAGGACAATGTGAGTCTCCATGGTCTTCACCATGGGCTGCAGAGGATACTTGCAGAAGTTCCTTCCTCCTCCTTCTCCTTGGTGCCTACAGGGCTGTTTCTGTCACATTTTTCTTACTCCTCTCTCAGAACTGCTGTACAACATTCTTACCCTTACTTAAAAATCACAGAAGTCCCAACAGCTCAGCTTTGGTCAGCAGTGGGTCTATTTTGGAGTCAATTCCGTCAGACTTGGGGCAGCTCCTTGTCTCTTCTCACAGAAACCACCTGTGCAACTTTTCCTGCTACTAAATCTTGACACATAAGCCCAGTACATCCATAAACATTTGAAAACTTGTTTTCATCTGAGCTTTAGAACAAGTCTTACAGTTGTACTTCTGACATAGGTTATCCATACACCATCACATCCTTTAAAAGGGAAATGTAGGGTAATAAAAGTGGACTTGGATATTTTGTGTTTTAGTGTCTTTGTTTGTTTTAAACATAGATTTCATAATGGCTATTAAATTAAATTTAATTCAGTTTATTAAATTTTTAATCACAGCTGATATAGTCATAGCCTACCACACGTAGAACATATGAGAGAGCTGCTGTGATCTGCTCCTATTTTGCAGCCCTAGGAAAAATCCATTTAAGCAAGGGTGCATAAACCCATATTCACAGACGTCTCAGGGATATGCTTGAATGGCTATAGCATCCATTGGACATGCTTTCTTCAAAAGAAATTGCTCTAGCCTATTGAATTTCTTCTTGTAGTGGAATGTTTTCTTCAGTGGTTTTCACAGAGTTCTCATATTTTCATGGCATAAGTATTAGGCTTTTCCTTTTTTACTTTTTTTTAATTATTCAGGTATCCAGAGTTGTAAAATCATTCCCATTTTTTGTTAACCTGTTTCTGCCTGAGTGTTTGTTTTGATTGCTTAATGAAATCTAAATTTTCATCTAGCAGGAAACAAGTATAACAAAAATAAACCTAGAGGCTATTTAAACTAAAACATTATTTCCCTAAGCACACTTACGCATTAACGCTATAGACCAATCCCACTGTGTATTCTGCATTTGGAGGAGGCCATTATGGACGCCTTGCTGTATGCCAAAGAATCTCCAAAATTTTTTTCTGTTTCATTCTCAGGGAAGGTGAGGCCCCAACAAATGGAAATGCAGGGGTGAAGGGATGCTACTGGGGTAATCAGCTATTCATAACAACTTGCAATGGCAACAGCAGTTTACAAACAGCTCTTCCTCAGCAACATTTTCCCGATCATGTACCAAACTGTCCACATGGGAACAGCAACAGCTGCTTCAGAGCTACATAGCACCAAAGCACTGACACGTTAATACTAACAAACTTCTTTTGTATTCCCAGCAGGTCCAATGAAAAGCCATTCTTGGGAGAAGTGATCGGTATAGCTAGGTTTTTCAAGATAAGAGTGCATCATTGTTTCTCATGTTTCATATTTTCTAGCCTATGTCGCTATTATAGACTTTCCTTATGTGGGTTCCTTACGGAGCCAATCACTACTTTGTTCAGTTTTTTATATGAGAGGATATGAACCAGGAGATGAACCAGGAGCACCATACTTGTAATGATTTCTTGAAGTAGTTTCCACTTTACTTCTGATTTCTCTAAACTGGAAGGGAATTTATACAAATATGGTAAACAGCCACTTGCTTTTTCCAAGCATCTCCTGAGCAGACAAGAATACTCTGAGATTAAAGACATTTAATGCCCTAATGCTAATCCTAGGGAGCTGGGGTCGGATGACATTAAAGTTTCTCGACAAGCACTCTAGGCCATGCCCACACCCCAAATAACCACTCAGAGGGCTTCCCGAAATCAGTATTCTTGTCTTCTACTAGTCTTCATTCAAATGCTAAAATACATTAATCATGAGAAATCTATATTTAAAAGAAAGAAAATAAAACTGAATAGTAATAAATCTCTCCAGGTTTCACAGATTTATAATAGATGAACAACATAAGGAGAGTTTCTTTGGAAACATGTAACCCTGGTAATCATACATAATGTTCAGACCACTGAAAAGCAATTTCATCTGTAAAGACTGTGGTCATATAATGAACAAATATTCTGCCTTCCCTTTCACTCTGTCTTGTGTAAATGGGAAGTGGCTGCTATCAAATGAGATAATAAAACCAAAGAATTTCACTATTGGTAATGGTAAGTCATGCAAAAAGAAGGATTTGCTTTTATTTTTCTTGCTTAATTTCCACGAAATTCAGGTGGCAGTGCTCCAATTATTATTTCATTAAAAGTGTAGTCTATGCATTTTCCTTTTGCTACCCAAGGATCTCCCCTGTTGACTCTTTGCAGAAATAATAAAAGCGGGATGTGTAGTACCAAATGAAAAAGAAACTCACATTAAAAAAAAATAGTTGACATTCTCTAGGCCATGTACGGAGGCAACTAGAATCTGCCAGCACATCCTTTTATAAAGTAGTCATTTAAAATATTCATAATGTTGTTATGTTGTTGATAGTGATGATATGTTTTTAGACACAGCCAGTTCCAGTTTACATTGACACGCTGTCATCAATTATGCTTCACCATCTGTGGACATAATGAAGTTTACTCTTAAATTATTTTAGAACGTATCATTCACAAGTGACTCTTGTTTACTAAACACACTTAGAATAACCAAAAACTGAACAGCATACATCTTTTTGTTTTTGAAAAAAATTTCAGTAATTTTACATGAGGGCTCATAAGGCCATAAATATATATTTTACACATTCTCTATGTCTAATATACCTGGGCGCCTTGTGGGATTCGGGAACTTACTTATGCTTTGTATGCCATTACCCAAATCTCATTTATACTGTTGTCATTATCTATGATTCTGAATTGTAAAGAGGTCTTAAAATAGATGTAAGAAACATCTACACCATCTTGACAGTCAGGATCTTGCAGTTAAGAAGAATCAGAAATGATATATGCTTTTATTCCAGAAGAAGTAAATGATATCTCACATACCATTTTGTCAATCTTTCAAAATCCTGTGAAGTACTGAGCTCCATTGGAGGTATACAACAGCATCTTCTGTGAAGTGCTCTAGGTCTAACAGGTCATGTCAGTGTTTCACGTCACAAGACTTCTGTTCTCTCACTGAATAAGCATAATATTTGTAGTCAATGTAAGATTGCTTCCTGTCTGAACAATTTTGAATTTATGATTTGCTTCCTGTATATATTCTAACTGTTCCTGAAAATTAACTGTTTTACTGGATGCGTCTTCTTGTTAACCTATTTGTTAAGATACACATGGAAAGCATACACCACAGGGATTCAGAATCAGTCAAAGTGAATTCATTTAAAAATTCATATGAAGAGTGGTGCATATATTTTAGCATTCTCCAAGCTCTGATCTTGTTAATATATTAAGAAGAAAGCTAGAAACATGAAGTTGTTTAGATCTCCTAAGTGGAAGCCTTTCAGAGGAAATAAGAAAGTGAGACAAAAATCTGTTATTAATACACTATTCTGTACCACCAACCCAGTGTGGCACTCCTGCCTCTTCAACAAGGTCAAAATAACAGCAGATAGAAAAACCATCAAACACCTCTGAATCTTCATAGCATTTACTCATGTAATACCTCTGAGAGTTAAGAACGTATCCTCATCCTGGTTTGCATAGCTGGAACTAAGACATAGAAAATAAAGACCACATTTCTAAATATATTTAGAAGTTTAAAAATGGAGGAGTCTGTAGGAAAGTGAAGAATACCATACTTGATAGATGAACTTTGGAATCTGCCATGCCCGTGCAGAGACGGTGGAAACACACCGAAGAGAAACCACCAACACCTGTCAAGCAACCTTCCTGTGTAGGCTCTGTTGAACACCAGCTTTTCACATGGCCTCTTTGGCCTGTCAGGCTTTACTTCGGTTTTGGGCAGGACTAGGTTTTAATGCTTTCTCAATTGCTATGTAAGATTGCAGGAAAAGGGATATGAAGTATAAAAAAGGTACTGTTTTGAGTGGGACTTAAGCAGCTACATGGGGAATGGGAAGAAGGTGTAAGTGAAGCAGTGCACATGACATGATAGATCTTAAGCTCTGTGAGCCAGAGAAATACCATATCTTAAACCTATCCAGATCTGGTTTTGTTTTTTTCTTTTGGTTGGTTGGTTTTTTTAAGTCCTTGATGCCAGTTGTATGATGAGAAGTCAGAAAGCTGAAATCAGAGTTTTTAGGGATCTGTCTGAATTGGATGTCCTGTTACTTGGGCCCCTTTGATCCTAGCACTAAGTAACATTCTAGGACTTCTTCACGGCCTGCAGCACAACTCAGTCCCACTAGATTGTGTTATACTCAGCCTTCTGGTGGGGATGCTGGGATTTTTCATAAACAATTCCCTAGGTGTGACTAGAAGCACACATTCCCTAGTTTGGCTAGCAGTATCAGCTGAAAATGGGAGGAAAAGTTCTGGAGGACTGAAAGAAGAAACTTCAGACACTATCGCCCTAGAACAAGCAGGCAGTGCATATGAGAGGCAGTGTAGCTGGCTCCGATCATACCCAAGCGCAGTAGTTCCCAGGACTGCTCAAACAGGGGTTGAAAGCAAAGCTCTGTGTTTTTTTAAAACTTTTGGGGCTTGTGCCTCATTTCAGTATGCCATGAACAATAACAATCCCGGTCCAGTGATGAGACATGCCTGTGGTTTTGTAGAAAGATCCTGGTGTCAAGGCATTACCCTGTCTGGAAAAACAGCTATGGTTGAAGAGAGAGACATGAGCATCTGAGTATAATTTTGGGAAAAAAAAGAAGTAGCAGAAAAGAGAGGTATATGGAGCAAATGTTTATTGTGCAGCATGAGAAGCAGAGCTATCAGAGGTACCATCAGGAATGGTTAGGTACCTGGGGGGCATATCAAGGGAAACTTGCCAGGTTTCAAAAGAAACCACCTGAGGCTAGATACCTCCTATAACCTTTCCAATTTAGACCATTTGCGCACAGCAATCTTACAGCCGGCACTGTGTGGCCCATCCTCACGTGACAGGATTTTGATCTGCAGTTAGGCAAACTTCCTTCCAAAAGTCAGAGACAGACAATCAAAGAGGGGAGTTAGCAGAAGCTTCAGAAGAAGAGGATGCAATATGACAAAATAGTATCATTCTCACCCCAGAGAGAACAAAGAAATGCTTGATTAGTACCTTACCGATAGCACTGTACTTTCTCTTTTATGTCTTTGTGATTGATATATCAGAAATAGAATGGGAGAATAACTGACCTAAATAGGATTTCATCTCTTTCTTTTACTGCTTACATGGGCTTTTAAAAATATTTCAATTTTTTAAAAGTGTCAACTTCAGTATAAGGGAGAGTTTCTATTAAAAGTTTTTTTATGTTGTTTAATGGTTTTACCCTTTATGTTCTGAGGTTTATGATTTTGCATTTGATAACCTTGCATCTTATCTAATTTGTCTGATCTCTAAAAATGTTTTATATGTACCTACTCTTAAAGATGTTGACTCCCCCCATGCCAGGATATTAAGCACATGAGCATGATTCAATAAGTGATTGTTGATGATAGATACCTCTGAAAATCTAGGTGTTTTTACATGAGCTTCTAAATACAGACTGAAGCATCTACCTTTAAATAATAAAGCCATAAGTTTCGGGGGCTGCAATCAATTTCTGAAAAAAGATTAAATCTACTCAGTTCATACGTGGCATATAAAAGGTAAACAAAAGAGCACATAATTGTTAAAAGGAAAGTAAGGTCAAACAATAATTAGTGTATTCTAGTGTTTAAATTCCTAAACCTCTCCAATTGTACATAGGCAGGAAAGGGAAATCCCTCTACGGAGATTAAGAGATCTGTAAACACCCATTGAGGATTAGCTGTTAATATGTGTTAAGAACGGATTCCAAACGCTCACAGACTTACTCCCCTTATGTTGCAGCCAAGCAGAGAGTTTTCCATTTGAGGTAGGCTTTGCCAGGGACATTATCTTTTCACTTTTTCCGTTAGCAGTTTCTGTTTTCCAGAGTTTATCATAAAGCATGTGTGAGTATGAGTACAGATATAGATAGGTTTGAAAGAGACAGAGAGGCAGAGAATACAGGTCATAACAGAGAAAGATCTGTTCAGAGGTTAATATTTTAAATGCCTCATGTTTCAAATGACAAACTAAACAAAAGCTAAATGGAATTATTTTGCAAAAAGTGCATTTTGGAAAGTGAAAGCTGCTCTTTAGAGCAGGGAGTGACAAGGATGAAATTTGAGACTAATGGCTTAGTTTCACAACTCATCTTTCTGTCAAGCCTCTGTCATCACGTCACCTGATAAATTGAGTCCAAATGAATCCCTCCTAAGTGAGAGTCTTCTCAGAAAAATTATGAACTAGGATTCAGAGACAAATTTCTAGAAGATCTCAGGCCTCATAATGTTTAATGCACCCATTAAACAACGAGAAGGACTTTAATTTGAATTTTCCAGTGGTGAAGATATCTCACCAAAATTTAGATTTTAGTATTTAATATAGCTTCTGGACATATGGAAACTATTTGCTTAGCTTACACTGGAAAGATGCTGTTTTAAAGTAACTGTAATGTAGAATGCAAAAATGTTTTCCTTTTTGTCTTGTTCATCCTCAAAAGAAATAAAGAATGTATGTTTGAAAAATAATTCTGGCTTCCCCATTTGATGTATGAACATTACAGAACCTACGTCATGCCTTTTGACTTTCAAAGGAGTGCAAATGAAACTGAATTGTGTAGTAGTCAGTAGGGCATTCAGTATAGCAGCAGGAAGCTTTGATTCAGAACACAATAAGCAAAGTTCAGAAGTGATTTGTAATTTTACTTTTTCTACACAAGATTATAAATTTTAATTAGTATGTAAGACAATGAAATACTACAAGATAGTTGTACTTTTTACAAGGTAACTGTACCATATTGTAATATGGTAGAGGCTTTGTTCCTGGCAATGGAAAGGTTTTTTTATCATGTTTGCTTTAGAAGTCTCTGAATGTATTAAGCATCAATGTCCTTTTATAGGAAAATCACACATTCTATCAAAAAAATTCAGAATTCAGTGAAGTTCACCTCATCTGAGTGTGAGATAGCAGTCATACTGTAATTAGAAATACCGGTTTAGCTGGCTAAGAGAGCTGGAAGAGGCAAAATGCTCTTTTCTTTTATCTTGTTTTTTTTTTTTTTCTTTTTGACACAAATGCACACAGAAGTGACATATTAACTGTTAGGCAAGGAATGCAAGTAAAGAAGCTTTGATCATAACTGAAAACACTGAGTCTCAATTACGAGAAAAAACTATTTTCCAGTCACTGATGAAAGAATTGTAGTGAATTAAACACCTGCCACATTTCCCATTAATAAAGAAAGATTGATTTCTTTGTGATAGCTAATAGGTCAGAGTCATAGCAGGTCAGATGTTGGGTACCAGATGGATTCAAAGGCTCTTGGCTATGAAGAGGAAATCTTTGGATTTGGTTTTGACTCTGAATGCAGCACTTGTTTTTAGACCTCTCGCTCTCTCCTAATGTTCTGTTCATCTCTAGGCTAGACGTTAGACACTTTCTGACACTGTGTCAGATATCGTATTTATTGCTTCATAAATGTTTTTCTTCAGCGTCTTTACAACACATTATATTTAGATATCCAAATAGCTGTTGGACTTCCAAAGTTACTAATTTAGACATGGACATGCTTAGACAGAATAAAAGAGAAGCAATTCTGAGAAGAACAATATAGAATAGTTATCACCTTCAGAGAGTTCATGATAGGAAAAAGACTCAAAAGTTCTCCTACCAAATGACAAAAATTGGTGATAGTATCCATATGCGTTGGCTAGGAGAAAGGAGTTGTAAACACTATATTACATAGTCATACAGATTTACCTATACTGTTTCTACTATGAAGAATATGAATATTTATCATCAGCAGAGGATGACCAAGTCAGGGAGCACTTAAACAAACTGGATATAAATAAGGCAATAGGGTCTGATGTGAACTGGCAGATGTAATTGCAAGGATTACACTGATTACCTTGGAATGGTCATAGTGACTGGGAGAGATATCTGAAGACTAGAAGAGAACAAATATAATTTCTATATTCAGGGAGGTTAGAAGAAAGATTTGGGGAACTACAGGCTGGTCAGATTCATGCCAGTCCCTGGGAAGATGATGGAGAAAAACCTCCTTGAAAGTTTTTCCAAACACATAAAGGACAAGAAGGTAACTGGGAGTTATTAGCATGAATTTATGGACGCAAAATTATGCTTGACCAACTTGATAGTCTTCTGCAATGATGTGAATAACTTGGTGGAAGAGGGCAGAGAAGTGGATATTCTTCACCTTCACTTTAGGAAAGCCTTTGACACAGTCTCACACAACATCATCACAGACAAACTGATAAAGTAAGGTTTAGACAAGCAGACAGTGAGACGGATTAAATACTAGTCCCAGAGGGATGTGATCAGTGGCAAAAAGTCCTGCTGGAGTCAATCACTAATAGTGTACCCCAGGGATCAATTCTCTCTCCAATACTCTTCAACATTTTCATTAATGACTTGGATGATGGGATGGATTGAAGTCTCAGAGAGTTTGCAGATAATGCAAAACTGGGAGGAATGTTTTATACACCAGTCAGTTGTGCTACAATTCAGAGGGACCAAAACAGGCTGAAGAGAAGCCTTGTGAATTTTAACGTACCAAGCTGTCCATCTGGGGAAGAATAACTTCATACACTAGTATATGCAAGAGGGCAACTGTCTGGAAAGCAGCTTTGCCAAGAAGGATCTTGGAGTCTTGGTGGGCAACAAGGTTATTACGAGCCAGCAACGCACCTTCACAGCAGAGGATGCTAACAGTATCCTGGGCTGCTTTAGGAGTGTTGCCAACAATTTGAGGGAGGTGATCCAAAGGTTCAAAGTTCAAAGGGATCCAAAAGGTGATCCAAAAGTTCAGCAAAACAGATTGCTGGGGACTGTAGCATCTTTCATAGGAGAAAAGGCCGAGGAAGACAGGGGTCTTCAGCCTGGATCAGGGAGATCTTGTCAATGTATATAAATATCTGAAGAGAAGGAATGAAGAAAAAGGAGACAAATTCCTCTCAGTAGTGATTATTGACAGGATACAATCAATGGACACAAATTAAAACTCACAAAAAAACCCATTTGAACATAAAGCCCCACTTTTTTACTGTGACAATAATCAAACACTGGAACAGGTTGCCTAAAGAGGTTGTAGAGTCTCTGTCTTTGGAGACTGTCAAAAATCCCACTGGGCATGGTCTCAGATGACCTGGTCTAGCTGGACCCTGCTTTGAACAGGGGCAGCTCGACTAGATTTAAAGGACCTTACAAGGACCCTTCCAACCTAAACAATGTGATACTTCTGATTTCTATTTCTAATATATACATTCATTTATTTATTTGTTTGATTGTTCATTTAATTCAGTAAGAAGTAAAAAAAACCTAGTCAGAAGACTTATACTCGAAGATGTGGAAAGGAAGACAGACGAAAAAGAAGAAATTTAACAGGTAAGAAGTCACAGTAGGCATAAAGATAACCTAAATATTGCAATCATAAGTTTGTTAGTGAGTAAAGAATTATGGGTTTAACATTAATTCTTTTCACTGGTTTTCACTGAAGAAGTTAGAGAGAGAGAATGTGGTAGTACTCAGAGCTCTACTGACGCGAAGAAATGCAGTGTATGGTGTCAGCTGAACAAAGCAATGAGTCTCAGAAGGTTGACTGCAGAGCCGTGAAACCTGTCAGTTTTGTCCTTCGGAGAACCTAGAGCTTTTAAACTCTGCCCTTCTAAAGCCGGATAATCTGGCATGATAAAGAGTCCGTAAGACCCAACCACTAACTGCTTATAGGTTTGAAGAAAGAGCCAGGAAAAGTAGGTAATAACCACCTGTCTTTTCAATCCTATTACATCTGGCTTGTTGTTTCAGCTGGTCCTATAACCTGCAAAAAAATTTCAACTGGCTTTCAACTGGTGAGGGGAGAGCAGTGAATATTGTCTGTCTGAACTTCAGTAAGGCCTCTCATACTGCCTTCCACAAGACTCTGATAAAGAAGCTGAAGGTCCATGGGCTAGATGAGCAGACATTGAAGTGGGTTAAAAACTGGCTGAATGGCTGGGCCCAGAGGGAAGTGATCAGTGGTGAGAAATCTACTTAGAGGCCAGTCACTAGTCAGGTACCCCAAGGATCAATACTGGCTCCAGTCCTGTTTTTCATCTTCTTTAAGTGTCTGGATGATGGGACAGAGTGCACCTCAGCAAGTTTGCTGTGAAACTGGGAGGAGTGGTCGATACACCAGAGGGTTGTGCTGCCATCCAGATGGACCTCGACAGGCTGGAGAAATGGGCTGAGGAACCTCATGTCGTTCAACAAGAAGTGAAAAGTCCTGTACTTGGGTGGGAAAAGCTCCATGCTCCAGCACAAACTGCAGTCTGACCAGCTGAAAAAAGATTTGGCAGAAAATATCCTGGGTGTCTTGGTAGACATCAGGCTAAACACGAGCTATCAATGTGCAATGCTGCAATGAAGGTTAACAGCACCCTGGGCTGCATTAGGCAAAGTATTGCTATCAGGTTCAGGAAGGTGATCCTTCCCTTTTATTCAGCACTGGTGAGGCCATACCTGGAGTCCTGTGTCTCATTCTGGGCTCATCAGCACAGAAGATTCATGGAAATACTGGCAAGAGTCCAATGAAGGCTACAAGGGTAGCTCACATATAAGGGAAAGCTGAGAGGGCTGGAACTGTTCAGCTTGGAGCAGAGAAGTCTCAGAAGTGTATTATTAATATCTATAAATATCTGAAGGCAGGATGCAAAGAGGATGGAGGCGGACTCTTTTCAGTGATGCCCAGTGACAGCATCAGAGGCAATAGACACAAAGTGAAACACAGGACGTTCCCTCTGAACATCAGCAAACACTTTTTTACTGTGAGGGTGGTTGAGTGCTGGCACAGGTTTTCCAGGGAGCTATAGTGTATCCTACCTTGGAGGTACTGAAAAGCTGTCGGGACATGGGTTTAGATACCTGGCTCTAGGTGGCCCTGTTGAGCAAGCGGATTGGACCAGATGACCTCCACAGGCCCTTTCCAACTTCCGTCTATCTGAATTACGTGATTCTGTGATTTTTTTCTCCCTTGTCCCAGAGCAATGTTCTGCAACAAACTAGCACACTCCAGTTCAAAATCACATTAAAAAAAAAAAAGTAGCCTATGAAAGAGCCTTTTTTATCTTAGACTGGCCCACATAATAAAAAACAAAACCAAAATTTGTTGGTAAACCATTTCGTGACCAACTATTAAAAACCAAAGATCTAACATGAAAACTAAACGAACTCAAATGTGCATCATGCTATGGGTAATCATCTATATACATCATGATCATAATTCACTGGTTTATAACAGCAATAGAGATTTGGTGAAAAAGTGATGTAGATTTCCTAACTCCTTGCATTAATCTCACAAGACTTAGAAACTGATTCTGGTAACAGTTCATGAACATTCAGTGTAAACCCGGACATCTGCTCAGTTCTACCATATCCTTGTCCCCTTGTTACTCATTATTCAACACCAATCATGTATATAAATACAAAAGAATGTAAGAACAGCTGTACTGGATGAGGCTGAAGGCCCATCTAGCCAAGTATACCATCTCCAGCAGCAGCTTAGAACAGACCATATCCTTGTCCCCTTGTTACTCATTATTCAACACCAATCATGTATATAAATACAAAAGAATGTAAGAACAGCTGTACTGGATGAGGCTGAAGGCCCATCTAGCCAAGTATACCATCTCCAGCAGCAGCTTAGAACAGATGGTTAGGG
>NW_010407132.1:0-10334 GCF_000710305.1 Buceros rhinoceros silvestris | reverse complement strand
AGAGTAAAAGGAGCAGGGCAATTGTTAAATGACTGTTTCCCTCTCCTTGCACTCTGTGATCGGTGATGTAGGAAGTTCTTGAGCCCAAAGTTTCATCTGGAAGCTAATGTGTAATAGGTGTCCATAGACTGATATTTCAGCAATTTGTCTAACTCTGTGTTGGACTCCTGTATATTGTTTACTTCTTTAGAAAGTAAATGTTATAATTTAATTGCAGGTTTGTGGAAAATATTTCTAAATACTCTGACTAAAAAATCTACATCATCCCTAGTTCTGCAGTTACCAGAAATTCAGAATGATTGTTTCCAATTCATCTTGTCAGTGCCATTCTTAATTAGATCACCTCTACTCTTTTCCTTTTCTTCCTAAGATGAGCAATTGTAATATCAGTTGTTCCTTTAAACAGAATACACCCCACATACCAGATATTCCTTCCAGCATTTTGTACCAGTTTCAGTTGAAGATGGACTAAAGATGGGGTTACAGAACCTGTGTGAAGCACATAAGGTGCAGCCACACCCTGCATGAGTTCCATGACCAATCATCACTCCCTCTCATTTCTTCCTCTATCTCATTACTTCAGATTATTTCATTTAATTTTATGTGTGATTTTTAATCACCTTTATTTTGTGTGATCTTCTCTATTCTTAAGCATAATCTATTTATTCTTACGTAAGTTATTCACACAGCCAGAAGATTTGGGCTACCTTTTGATACACATCAGTCCAGTTCCGTTACCCCTCAGAAAACTGGGAAGTCAGTTGTGTGAAAGCTCACTAATCACCAACTAGGCCAGCCCTGACTGTCTAATTGGGAGATAACTTATCACCTTATAAACAGACTAGCTGACTGAGGGATCATTATTCCAGGTTAAAGTCATACTCTAAGAACAACTACAGTAACACTGTGTTTATGATTTTATTGAGTTTATGATTTTATTATAAAAAACTGCAGATTGTGCTATATTGGTGAGGAATCTAAATATGTAAAGCTACAGGTAAGCACAGCTATTCAAATCTTAAGCGTAACTGCAGTGGAGTCTGGGTCCCTGTTCTCTTTCTTAGCTCATATGTGTTTTCTTGCTGTTACTAGACTATGACCTTCTCCTATTTTTATCTCCACTCTCATACCCTCCTCTTTTCTTCTCTGTAGGTTCCTAGTTGCTATGCAAAATGACTGTCTGATGTCCAGACAGAGGTTCTGTCATATCCACTGCAATGATAACTTTATTTCTGACTTTTTGCATCACTTGATACTTCTTCCTGCTTTTTTGCAGCTTTCAAGATGTCTTACTATGTTCTATACTAATACTGTATTACTTCAAATACAAGTCATATATTCTTTGTTACAGATACAACTTTTGATCCTAATTTCTTGTCTGGCAGCTAACCAAGCATTCATTCTGGGATCCAAACTTTCCATTGTTATATTCAATGCTTTGTGAAGGAAAAGAGCATAGTAGTCACTTAGGAACTTTGAGTAGGAAAAAGAATCTGTGAACTTCAAAAACACGTTACCAAACTCTCAGAGTTCATCATGTGCTATTTTAATCCTACAAGCTGGGTAATAATTCTGAAGCCTTTTAACCCATATATTAGAATAGTCTATGTAAATAACTATAAAATAAAGTTAGTACAGAGTACATATTGAAAGCACTAAGGCTCATGAAACCCTTGGTGATCTGTTGCTATGTGATGTGGTTTCTATGAAGTCTGCAGAGGTTTTTTTTTTTTAATTTTATTTTATGGCTAAAGGCAGGCAAAATCTTGAATAAGCTCACAACTGGGAGGTAACATTAAAATAATTTTTAAAGGTTGGATAAGATATAAAAATAGAAAAGGAAAAGCAAACACATATGATTCCCAGGATACTTTGGAATATTCTCACTCTCAGGTTTCTAGAAGAATATTTATTCAGTAGTCAGAATTTTCTTACATTAAAAATCTAAAGTTGGCAAACAACTCCAATTACATGGCCACATGCAAATACACTTACACTATTTCTGAATAGAAGGAATAAAATTCTCTGACTTATAGGGATATTTCCAGAAATCAGTGTGGAAGAAGCTTTTGACTTGCTGTTCTGTGTTATTTGGTATTTGGAGCTTTCCCTAATCTTATTGTTAATAAGGTTACGAATGCAAAGGAATCAGTTAGGCCAGTCTTGCACATGTTCTGTAATGCAATAAAGGGACTTCATCTGGGTATACACACGTACATGATAATATTTACCCTGGCACTGTGTTGAATTCCTGCGTTAGGACCATTGATTGTTTACTAACATGGGTACCTCAGGATCCTGGATAGGAACTCCATAATCTCTCCTCAGGTACATGATTAAGTAGCAAATGACACCCACCAGCATCTGGTGAGCTGTCAGGTGCCAGAAGGTGTTTGTAGTGGTAATTTGGCCATCTGCAATCTGTGTTGTCAGTGCATTGTAAGTTATCACTGTCTCAGGCAGTATTAACTTGCAGTGTTCTTCTGACACTTCTTCGGTGGGTTGTGAAGCAGACATACGGTACAAAATAATTCCTAGCTGTCTCCTCCCACCTTTCCAATAACAATGACTTCTTTGCTTATCAGTAAAAGTCCTGTAGACTGTGGTCAGATTTCTCTTGAAGGTACTTTAACATTAGTATTTCCCAAGTACTTATACCCTGTTTTAGGCATTGTTATCAGTCAATTTTGTGACACACGTTCACATTGTGCAGTACACAAGACATAGGAACATATGGCCCACTGTAATTACATATTTTGCAAATTACTTAGCAATTATACCTGAAGTTACCAAGTAGTTCAAAAACAATTACCTTATAACTTGCTTTAAGGTTCCATAATAAGGCTTTCAGTTTATGCATAAAAATAACTAGATAATTATTTTGTGGTTATATGGTCATTAAACAATGGCTTAAATAATTAAGATTTTTTAAGATGTTTTTAATTTATTTTTTTAGAAAACAACGCATCTGGCTGATAACTGTGTCAGTGTTAATTAAAACAGCTAAGCTATATTTTTGAATTACAGACCTCACAAAAGAAATGTCAAATGACCCTCATGTAATTATTTTGGACCATTATTGCTATCTATTCTTGCTGGATCATGTGGAAAATACTTTTTTTGTTATTTTTGTAATATGTTTTCTCATACAATTAGTATCACACCTAGAAACTGCTTAGATTTTAGAACAAATTATTGATGATAGGAATCCTCTAACCACTCATTTGCTGTGGAAAACTTAACTGACCGTAACTGTGGATATATTAATATAACATTGCAACTAGAGGAAAAATTACCTGATGGCTGCAAATACATTTTTATTTTTAGACCAACAGCTCCTAATATGGAGAATTAGAATGAGAAGATAGGAGTCCTAATGACAAATACATTGTGCATTTATTTAATGGGAACTGAGCAGTTCAGGGAATTGCTAATAGTATTCAGGGGCTTTCATCACTGAGTCACTAGATTTGAATCTGGCCCAGGTCTGCAATGACTGAAAATCATTATGATTTGATAGTTCTTCAGTGCCCTATGCAAAATGAATGATGTTCTTACTCTGAAACTGATGGTCATTAGAAAAAATTACTGCCCACTGGAGAAGAACAAAATAGATAAGTAAAAGTGTGGTAGGAAAGGAGGTTATAAAAAGTAAGATTTGTTATAATAGAAAGAGAAGGGGTTACCTGTGGTATGTCAATTAAAGAATGAAGAATATTAATGTAGATATTACCAAGAGCTTTCCTTCTGAAACATTTTATTCAGGCACAATGCGGTGTCTTTTCTTGTTACCCCTCTTCTTTGCAAAACAAATTATAAAAAAAGTTCTGCCTTTTTGTCCTTGTTAAAAACAAACCAGTCTGAAATTTTGGTGTTATTAGTCTTAGCACCATAATCCAAACTAATAAGCAAACCTCCCAATGTTCCTAAACTTTAAACCTGTAATGGTTAGTTGAGCAAAATGGAATTAGCACTTAGCTTCATTGGGAACAGGTAAAGCTACTTGTAAATCTGGCATGGTGGCAAAGAAAATATAACACCTCACCAAATCTTTCTTTTTTTTTTTTTTATTTTTTGTCTGCAGTGTTGTGGTTTTCCAAGACTGTAGAAATTTTTAACATTTTAAGAGTAGTAATTTTGTCTACCAATAAGTGAATAATGAGTTTCACCTATCATTTATTTTCATTTACTCTGTGGTAAAAAGGAGGAAAAGTGAAAGAAAGAATGCAAATAAATCACAGAGCTGTTGATTCCTTTGGGAAAGACGGAAAGAATCACAAGAAAGGAAAATGGTGTTGCACTTCAAACATTGAAAAATATAATCAGCTTAAATATTTAAATGTTTCATGAAGATTTTCCTTATTTTCATCCATCTCTATGGAGTGCTTTGCTGAAAGCAGATCAGCGGTATCTTTATTCAAGAGAAAGTTGATTTACCAACTAAAAAAGAACACAAAGGCAGCAAATTCTGCACAGGCACACAAAGTGAACTCAATGGGCATTACTTATTAAGATTCATATGGTTATCCATATGCCTAGTACATTATGGGATGAACACTGCCATCTCAAATGGACATTTTATTATTCCTTACTCAGTAACTCTTCATGTTACACTTCCTGCTTAGCCTGTCTATAAATATTTCCCCACAAGCTCCCTCACACTCGTTAAGAAAGTAAATCAATGACCGAATTTTCTCCTGGTGTCCAACATCTGGTAAAACAGAGGGGAAAATAAACTACCTTACTCTTATATAAATATTTTCTCTGCTATGGTAATTCAGCTGTATAGAGGGTGTACCTGGAGCTCTGCTGTCATAGCCACATTTACAAGAAGATACGTAGGTGGAATGGTTCAAAGAAGTACCTCTTGACCTTGCACATAGAAGTCAATGTCTGTAGCCTTCACAGGAAAGGTGAGGGCAATGTAAGATTTTTACTCATGCAAGCGGATGTGCTGACTTTTTCTCCAAATTACTCCCTGAATTTAACTTGAAGTGTTCTCACAGCATAGTAACAAAAGCTCGGTTAATACAGAAGAAAAGAACAACAACAAAAGCTATGCCATAAGTTAAAATTTCAATGGTACGGCAAATTGTTCTTCAATTCTTGGGAAAAAGCAGAGAGCACAACTAGTAGGGAATTGCTGCTTTCATTCCTTCTTCAAAGCCTTAGGGACCAAAAGCAACACAGAAGAGTTAGCTTCCTAAAATCAGTTGTGTAGAGAAAGAGACTTTACTATAGACATGTGGAAATATCGTTGATTACACGGACTTCAACGGGACCTTAAATTGTAAATAAATCCTTTATCATGATAATACACTTTCATACAAGGCTTATAAGAAGTCATCCTACAAAACACATTGTCAGGATATTACAGTCAAATATCATGTAAGCTTGTTTTAGAAGACTGTACCTGTATTTGACACAAAGAAAGGTGAGAAGTACTACACTGAGTAAAACAAGCCTGCTCTCAGTAAAACTTCATATAATGAAATTCTTTCAAGAGGAAGATAGAAAGATATACGTGCGTATAATACATTTTCAAAATTTTATTTAATTCCTCCAAAGGAAGACTTGTTTGTGTATCTTTGATGATTTTTGCAGAAGTAATTATACTGGTAGATACTATAGGAAGGATTTCTGTTTTCCATCTGTACTGTAGCTGTATTAGCCCAACCCAAAATTTGACAGCACAAAAGCAAACAGACTGATTATGGCAGTTGCAAATACTTAGAGTAGGGACATTAAAGGGAGTTAAGGGAGTTAAGTTTTCAATAACTTCTTGTGCAGCTTTCTTCTGATCGGTGTTTAAACTGTGGGCAAGTTCAGCTCTTCAGAAAACAGTTCCATCGTTGCTGCAAACAAAATAAATTCAGTTCAACTGCATTTATGCAATTCTCTCAAAATCTCAGACTTACGCAATTCAGGCTATATTCAAACCATTTGCTTTCCATGACCAAAGGTTACATTCAGACTACCCAAGGTGCTGTCTCAGGTAAAGCAATCTGTCAGTGATTTGTATCACCTTCTTTGCAGAATACTGGGCCCTGGCTACGGTAAATGGGAAGAATGTTAAGAACTGATGCTATTCACAACATATACAATAATTTTTGTTTTGATCTAATACGCTTCACACAAAGTGCAGCTGCATCAGCAGTGCACCACTATAAAAAATATTTTCCTGACTTCATAGCAGATAACAGTTATGCTAATACCTGCACTGAATGATGGCAACCAAACATATCCCTGCTCACAACTGAATCTAACCAAGCATTCCTTCTTGCATTTGATGATATATGGGGGACATGCCAAGCGCTGACATGTACATCCTGTGGTATATTCTGAATCTCCATAATAGCTACAAGCTGGATAACAATCTTTTGCTACATTAGCTCACTGAACAGGTGTTCACTTGAGGAAAATAAAAACCTTTGGTTAGTCATAGATTGAGAGTTTTGGGAAGGGAAATATAAGTAGGTTGATCTTTCCTGTAGTCAATAGAGTGACTCTGACACTAGTGAGATTCTTTGAATCACTGGGGTATCAACAATAGCAAGTATTTCAAAGGAATGTTAAAGAACAAATTCAGATAATGAAGAGGAAATGGAGTACTTTTATTGAATTTTCTAAAACAGCTCTGAGAAGTATCATATACAGTAAAAACTTTTCAATTAAACAAATTAACAGCTTTTATTAATGGGAATCACTTATCATTATAGGTGAATAGGAATTAATAATTGTTTGGAAATTGTTGCTAGGAAAATAAAGAACCTGACTGACAAAGCATGCTCCCAGGAAAGATCCTGGCTGTAGAGCAACAGGTTGGAACTGGCCTGTAGGAGGTGCTCTTGGCTTTCCTTAGTGACTCAAAAAAAATACATTATGAAAACCTGACTTCAGTCTCTGACTGCAGATGTTTTAGCTATATAGAGAATGTGAGCAGCTATACTTCACATCTCCTGTTGAACAAGTCACAGATGGCTGGATTTTCTGGAGTCCAGAGTGTCAGCTTTTCCTGTAGCCTTGAAACCTAAAGATGAAATTAAAGATGTTAAATCAGTCATTTTTTTCACCGACTTCTTTTTATTGTAATCTTCTAAATCTTACATGCACTGAAGGATGTACTTCTTGTAATGTCTTCATTTCATATTAAATAAATGGTTCATGTTTACCTCTCATTCATTGTTCTGGCACCGAAGAAGGGCTAATGTATATTTTGGAAAAAAAATAGACCTGTTGCTATAAACAAAAGAAAATATATATGTAATCAAGGATAGCACTCTGTATCTAATATACTCTGCTGTTAGAACAAGTTACTATATAATAACGAACCTGATACTAGGCCAAAGACTTGAAAGTTGAAGACTCAGTGGCTGCCACAGACTGTAGATCTTCTGTATGACTTGGGACTTTCTGAGGACAGGCCAGTCGAATAGTATGAGGAATACAAATTTAAGAAGAAAAGGGAATTAAAATAGGTCTATCATGCATTGGGCTAGACAAAAAAAAAAAAAAAAAATTACATATATTTATCCCCAATCATCAATGTCTTGAAATCTACAGCTTAAAATGAACAAACTGTGTCAAATGTCCTTGACATTCAAAAGATCCCCTAAATAAACTCTTTGCTAAGTATTATATGTTTTTTAAATTACAGCCTTTGTGTGGATATGTCAATAATACTAGATAACTCCAATTCATGGGGAGAAAGCAAGCACTTCTGCTAAAAGATTCAAGGCAAAAGCACAAAACAAATCATTGATTTCTATGCCCTGAGAACTAACCTGACATCTAATTTTTCTTCATGTTCTTATTTGGTTCTTTTCCACCCTTTTGCAATGAGACGAGGGTGGAATATGCACTCATTCATTCTTTGAAATATTTGTTGACTTCAGGGAGTGTAGATTCTTATTTAAGTATACTACTTAAAAACTCGTTGATTTCCTGTCATCCCTTCAGTGCGTGTTTTAAAAATATATGCCTTTACTCAGGCTAAGGAAATAGTCCTATAAAGTAAGCAGACTCCGTAGGCTCATATTTCTGAGTAGATATATATGTTTTGCTCTCTCCAAAACCCTATTGGCTTGTCTCTTTTTTATTTCTTTTATTTTTTCCTTTCTTTTCTTTTTTTCTTTCCTAATTACACTTCTAGACTCTTTTTCTTTCAAGCTGTGTCAGTGAAGGTTTAGGATCCTTATCGTATACTTATTCACGAGTAGGTGGAATTTCTATTCTTTGGGGAACACTATTTTGGACATAATCTATACAGAAAACTGGGACTTCGTGATTCACATCATTGTAATGCAACATCCCACAGCAGAATCCTCACACAAAAAGATTTGAGCCATTATTTTTGAGCTTAAGAACCTAGGGGACATTTCTTACAGAAATGCAAATAAGAAAACTAAACAATAATAACAATTAAAAACAAATATTCAAGATGAAACATAGAATTCAGATAATTAATTTCAAGGTAATTTGTTTAAAAATAATTTATAAAAAAATACCTCCCATTAATATTGCTTTACGGTGCTTGTAAGTGACTGCTTTCTTTTCATGATTCAGGTTTTTGGGGATTGCTGATTGCTTTTCTGAAAAAACTTCTATTTTTGATAAAGAACTTTATGAAAGTATTGTGCAACAATTTGTTGAAAGTTTCTGAGGGATAACCTCTGCCTAAACATCCTGGCTAACAGAAGTAGTATTAGGTACTGAAACTACAGAGCTATAGAGCAGAGATTCTGCAAAGAAAACGAAGCAAGTACTCAAAGGTAGTAAATGAACGTTACAGAACTGTCTGAGTTTCTGTAGCTGATAGTTACTGAGTATGAACTAATGCACAACATGAACTTTTTGGATGAGGAAAATAAATGAGTGCAAATTAAAAAGTACCTTTTTATGCTGTGTAATGTGTTTATAGGTTTCTGATTAAATATAGCAATGATTGAAGAATCTATTGTATGTAAGAATACCACTTGGATCTGGAGACTTGATCTTGCAATCATTATTCAAATCAACGTCCAATGAACTTCAGCAATCAAACCTTGGAAAAATCTGAACAGCACTGTGGAATCTGTTACAGTGGGTAGTCATTTCCTTACAGCTTTTTTTAAAGGAGGTTTCATTTATTAAACTTTTCCATATAATGCAATATCTAAATCAATTTGAAATCAAAAGCAAAGAGGAAGAGACTTGAATATAACCAGACCTTTCTGACCTCTGCCATTTTTCTGCAAATTAAGGTTCCTAGTATCTGAAGAAAGACAATTTTTCTTGGTGTCTAGGAGACAAAAGCTGAAACAGAGAGCAGCAAAGAAGCTTCAAAAGCATCAATGCTCCCAAAATAAGGTAAGAAAGAGGGACTTTCGTTGATCATTTGCAGAAAGAGGCCTTCTACTTTTGAACTGTTTCTTCCTGCTTGATTAGGGGCAGGACACTGAGGAAGATTACAAAGATTTCATGAGGCTATGCAGTGAGAAAATTTGAGAAGACCAAAGTCTAACTAGTACTTAATCTGGTCACTGCCTTAAAATACAATAAAAAATGTTTCTTTGAATACATTAACAGCAGAAGGATGGCTAAGGAAGTCATCCTCTGTTGGATGCGGATGAAAACATAGTGACCGAGGATGAGGAAAAGGCTGACGTACTGAATGCCTTCTTTGCTCAGTCTTTAACAGTAAGACCAGTTGCTCTCTGAGTGCCCGTGGCTTGAGCCGGAAGACAGGAACGGAGAGCAGAATGAAGGCCCCATAATCCATGGGGAAATGGTCAGTAACCTATTGCACCACTTAGACACACACAAGTCTATGGGGCCAGATGGAATCCACCCAAAAGTACTGAGGGAGCTGGCAGAAATGCTCACCAAGCTATTTTCCATTATTTATTAGTAGTCCGGGCTAACTGGGGAAGTCCCAGTCAGCTGGAGGTGAGCAAATGTGATGCCCATCACGTTGAAGGGCAAGAAGGAGGATCTGAGGAACTACTGATCTGTCAGTCTCACCTCGACGCCCTGGAAGGTTACGGAGCAGATCATCTTGGGTGTCATCATGCAGCACATACAGGACAACCAGGTGATCAGGCCCAGTCAGCATGGGTTTATGAAAGGAGGCATGTCCTTCTTGACTCACCTGCTCTCCTTCTACAACAAGGTGACATACCTAGTAAGTGAGGGAAATGTTGTGGGTACTGCCTGCCTAGACCTTAGTAAAGCCTTTGACACTGTTTTCCACAGCATCCTCCTGGAGAAACTGGCTGCTCATGGCTTGGATGTATGTGCTCTTCACTGGCTAAAAATCTGGGTGGATGGCTGGGCCCAAAGAGTGTTGGTGAATG
>NW_010407131.1:598-1496 GCF_000710305.1 Buceros rhinoceros silvestris | reverse complement strand
CAGGTGGTGGCCTCTGGGGGCGGCTTCCGGATCCTCTGGGGAAGTCGAGGCAGAGAAATCATCACGTGGTGTTGGGGCTGCGCTGGGGGGTCCCGGGGGGACAAAAAGTGCCAAAATCACGAGTTTTGAGCCCAAAACAGCGCTGTCAGGAGCGGGATTCGAACCCGCGCCTCCAGGGGAGACCAGAATCCCCAGTGCAGGGAAGCGCAGCTTGAGTCTGGCGCCTTGGACCACTCGGCCACCCTGACGGCTGGGGACAAACCGGCCGAAAATTCCGTGGAATTCGTTGAAATTCTCAAAATTTGTCAGACTTCTCCAAAAGTCTTCAAAATTGCTCAAAATTCTTCAAAATTGCTCAAAATTCTTCAATAGTGTTCAAAATTCTTTGGAATTCTTCGGAATTCCTCCTCTGAAATTCTCCAACATTGCTCAAATGTCCTCAGAATTCTTCAAAATTCTTCGACGTTCTGTGAAATTCTTTAAATTCTTCAGAACTCTTCAAAACTCTTTGAAATTCTTCACCATTGTTCAAAATCGCTCAGAATTCTTCAAAATTCTTCAAAATTCTTCAAAATTCTTCAAAATTCTTCAAAATTCTTCAAAATTCTTCAAAATTCTTCAAAATTCTTCAAAATTCTTCAAAATTCTTCAAAATTCTTCAAAATTCTTCAAAATTCTTCAAAATTCTTCAAAATTCTTCAAAATTCTTCAAAATTCTTCAAAATTCTTCAAAATTCTTCAAAATTGACAAAAATTCTTCTTCAAAATTGCTCAAAATTCCTCGGAATTCTTCAAAAATCTTTGAATTTGTTGAAAATTCTTCAAATTTTTCTGATTTCTCCCCAATTTCCAGGCGCGGCAGGTGTAGCCAATGGCGGGCGGGTTTCTGTAGTGTAGC
>NW_010407131.1:0-358 GCF_000710305.1 Buceros rhinoceros silvestris | reverse complement strand
CCGGGCAGAAACAGCCGGTAATTTTGGGGACAATTTGGGGCTTTTTGACGTTTCTCCCCCCGTCCCGCCCATTTTTGCTCCTTTTCAGGAATTTTGGGGCTCGGTGTTGCTCCAAACTCCGACAGCGCGGGGAAAAAAATCAATATTTCCGCCCAAAATGGGCCCAAATTGTTCTGGTCTTTGAGTACGATTTTCCCGGGGGACGTTAATTAATGAGCGTTAATTAATGATAATGATGATCGTAGTAAACCATGAAAGTAATAAAATTAAACCCGATAACTAATAAATACGGGAAATTAGAGACTTAAAGGTGTTTATAAAGAGAAATTAATGTATTTTAATATCAATGTTTTAATTA
>NW_010407130.1:0-12041 GCF_000710305.1 Buceros rhinoceros silvestris | reverse complement strand
TTCCTCCATGTTGAACCCAGGACAATACATTAGCCTGTAAGAAACACAGCTCTTGCAAACATGTCTTTTCTAAAGAGCAGTTTGAGTGTCCCCATACTACAATGATGCCTGCAACATTGGCTTGTTCTTAAAAGTTGGCTGAATTAGGCTTAATCTAGTTAGATGAACTACTGATGGCCTGAGTACCACGAGTTTTGATGAGGGCTTTGTAAGCCTAACCAGCAACCTGGGAATAGATTAAAACCTGTCTCAATATTGACTTATTACAGTTGGTACCACTTTGTATAAGCTCAGGTACTGAGTGCGGTTTCTGAACCTCCATTAACAGTATTGGGTTACAGGGCATAGTTAACTGATAAGTGTGTTATCTTCTCCAATCTTTTCACCTGATGTTGCAGAGAAGACATACATGTGTCTCCAACATATTATCACAAAAAGAAAAAGGTAAAAGAGAGAAAGAGAAGTAATCAAACATTTATTATTTTATTTTTATTAAAACTATATTATGGAGCTTGACCATCTTCAGAAGGTTATTCTATGTATAAAGAAAGATTTGCAAAGAGCAATCAAAAGACAGAATCATAGTAGCTCATTCAGTTAACCAAGTCGTGAACACTGTCATTTCAGGTAGAAATCAGTGATTTCTGATATTTAGAAATTTTGATTGTCACAAATGTATCTTTGTCTTTGCTTCCACAAATGAGACAATTTAACAGAGTAAAAATTGAAATTTTGAGTGGATTTCATTACGGTTATTTCCATAATTTCACATGACAGCTTACAAAGTGCAAACATATGATCTAAACGGTTACCTCTATATGTGGGAATGCCATAAAAAATATTTTATGTAATTTCAAATTAAGGACAAATATATGAAGTAGTTAGTTTGCAGTGAGTCCAAAAATAAGGGAGTAAATTCCTGCTACTAAAAATAACCAGATGGAGTTATAGCATGAAATCATCAACTTATGTTTCAAAGTGGACAAATGATTAGTTCAAAGATTTAATAAAATGTATGTAAATAAACTAAAATGCCACAGCCAAATTTCAGTAAGATCCTACATAGTTCCTGAGGTATTCAAGGTGTTTGCAAAAATTTGGTTAAATTAAATAGCATTTTTGAAAATCGTTAGCTGGGGATAAACCAAATATCACATAAGTTTTTTTTTTCTCCGAAAAAAGTAACTTAATAAAGGCTATCTGAGGACTTCAGCAGGGCTTTGTGCTTCTCTTTAGAGTACTTCCTTAGGTGAAGTAAGATGACAATTAAAAGCAGGCCCAGTGGCAGCAACTGAGACAGATAAAGAAGTGGATTTTTTAAGTACATAGCTCTAAAATTTTTGATGTAAAGATCTGATCTTTTAAGAGGAAATTTTTCTGTTCACAGTTGAAGTTAGGAACTTACATTTATGATACCAAGCTGTTCTAATCTTTGTTCTAATTGCAGTGCGCTTTTGAAAATTTGCTGTTGTACATGTTCTGTGTATTAAATTGAAGAACTAATAAAATGTTAAGGTGTTTCTTGTTTTAATTTTTAAATATTGTGTGCTTGCATTACATATTTCATGCATGATAAGTAATAGGTGTGCTTTTTTCTTTTGCAAACAAAATCAAGTTCACCACAGTAGGAAACAGTACATTTTTTTTTAAAGCTAAGAGATTTTTCACATAATTTAGCCACATGCAGAATTCTTGCGCAAGTGAAATTGCACTGTTGTTTCACAACACTGAGAATCTCTTCTGACCTTGGGACTCAAAAAACCAACATATGCACGGAGGTGAAAGAGGCAAACTTTATTACCTAAAGGCTTTAAACAATTTTTTTTTTTTTTTGTGTGTAAGACACAGAGCACGTTTGGATGGGACTTACATTAATCCTTTCTGAATAGAGAAGTGGGGTTTTTTATTGTGCTGGTAGTGCCTGAGATGGATCAACAGATTAAGGAGATTCTTCTTATTTTTTTTTTTATAAGAAAGAGAGAAAATTGTGTTCTAAAAATTAAAATATTCAGGTAATACCAAAATTAAGTACAAAAAGGTTAGCAAATGCCAGAGCTGCAGTTTCTTGTGCAAGATAAATTCATAAGCAGTATGCATGTGTGCTAAGACAACCATTTTTTTTTTTACGAGTCTTTCATAGTTAAATTTTGGAAAGAAATATTTTGAAACCTGCAATTTGCCAATGTCAGAACAAAAATTTTCAGCTACATACATTAAGAAATATTAACCAAATATAACTTGAAGGAAAAAATAGGTTGAGTTGATCAAAACTGAATATACAAAATCTCTCCTACCTCTCAGAAGGTCTCTGCACCATGACTCAGAGATTAGGAAAGACTAAGTTTTGTCACAAAGACATTTAAACTGAATTTGTAGTCCTTCCTCAAATACCAAGTTTTTTCTGGTTTATTATTTAGCTCTGGCAATGAGGGTTTGAATTAAAAAAATTCAACAGTCTCTTTTTTCTGTAGATTTTTGTTTTGCATGAAAAATATTTTATCTAATCGGCTTCAGATTGTTTCCACCATGTTTCCAAAAACAATTTGTCTGCTATTTCATGTATTTCATGAGCTGATAAATAATTTTGTCAAATTCTGTTCTACTCACAGAATAATAATGTGGCATTTTTCACAGAGTACTTTTTACTGTCTTAAGGGAGGTAGCCTAGATACCTTTAATGGTTACTGCCAGATGTTGTGAACCGTCTGAGAAATAAATAAATACTAGCACATTTCAAGGTTTCTTTGAAAGAGGGTATTAGCAGGGATACAGGGAAATGTATAGCGGTTTGGACAAAGGAGGATGCAAAGGCGGTAAATTCATTCTGTGTTTGCACTCAGAAGGACAATGGATTAGGAATAAATTTTTAATCCTAGCAAAATTTTGAGATCTTTCAGGTCTTTCAATGACTTCCATTCTATACTTCACTTTCTGCTATTTCTGGTTTAGAAAATGTAATGGCACCTTGTGAGCAATGCGTCACTGAGGGAGAACAACATATAAGGAGTAAAGGAAAAAATTACCCTTCAAAGCTACTGGAACGGGTATCACTGAGACACTTCAAAAGAAGGCCCAAAGGGTTAAGCTTTTCACTTCATTAAGTTTAAGCTGTTCCCTGCCTGAAACCTTGCAAATTTCTGATAAGAGTTGTAAAAACCAGGTGTTTGTTCTAAAACTACCCTACCATAGCAGTGAATATTTCCTAGATAAAAATTAATGAAGGGAAAACTCATAAATGTGTCAGAAGAAGATATTTATTATTTCAGATATGAGCCAGATGCTATCCATTGCAAATCAAGTAGGAGTGGAAGTCTCAGTTTACAAAAGACTTCTCCAGTGATGAAAAGGAAGAGTCTTCACTGTTGGACTCTAGGTAGTATAAATCTAACCAAGAAAGATGACACTCAGTTCTAGGATGTTATGCTGTGAAATGAAAGAACTTATTGGTATTGTATTCATGAGTGTGTTGACATCTTGGGACACGGATTCTTGAGTGGCTCCCTAAATTTCCTTCAGATACTGTTGTGGTTCTGTTCTTTGACCCAGACATGTATTAGCTAGTTCAAAGCCCTTCAACAGCTTGTAACTCTGATCATTCTGGATAAATTTTATTGCTATTATAAAAACCAGATAAGTTTTAATCAGACAGTTTTGATCCAAGTGCAAACAATGTGCATTTGATTATTTATGCATATTTGAATTTGCATACCCAGAATTTTTGAAAAAAAAAGATTATGCAGTGAATTGTAAACACAAAGTGTACAATTTATTTGTTATTATGCCACTAGAGACCAGCTTGATGATGAAGCTCTTCACCCAGTGCATCAGTCAAACACAAAACTAAAGCAAAAGAAAGTTGTCTTTTTTGGGGTTCCCCTTGTGTCTTGTCTTTATTGACCCACGTACATTTTCTTCTGAAGTTGGCGTTTTGTTGGCGTTTTCCATTTTTGCAGACAGCATTGCCTGTGTCTTGCAGCACTGCGTAAAGCCCCTATTCTGTCTCAGTAATTCTGCATGGTCATCCTGTTGGGCTGGAGAAGAATGCAGGATCTTCTCACTCCAGCTCACTGGATCGGGATCTTCTTTGCAAGTTTGCACCAGGGGCACTTTGGTGGTCTTCTAGAAGTGGTCTGCAGTCCTTGGGCATGTTTTAACTTGTCTATGCCCTGTCTTCCATCTCCCTTTGGCCCCCTACCTGTCCACCTTCTTGAAGTTCCCACACCTCCAACATGCCATGGCTTGTTCTGCAGCCTGATAAAGCAGGGACCCTGAACTGGTCTTCCACTTCTGTTTAGTTGCTTTCCATTCATATTCAAACTTTAATTATTCATTCCACTAGCTCTTATATTTTAGCCATATTGCACCTATGTCTTGTTGGTTATATATATTTAATTTCTATAGTTTGATAAATATGTATATATAAAGAATATGTATTTGTACACATGTAGATGTGTATATATATGTAAATAGTCTACCTATGATTAATTAAATACAGCATGTATTTATACATATTTGTACACTCCTTAATGTATACTATATATACATGTATGTATTGTACACAGACGTATATATTGGAGCACTTCCTGGTCCGAAGGAAGCAGGCAACCAATCACAAGGCTGCCCAAGAACACATGGGTATGGCGGTGTCAAGAAATGGTCATCAGTCAATCACAGAGCAATGCAATGTTTAACAAAGTGACAGCTGCCTGCCATAAAATGGTGTCACCCTGAACTAAAATGATGGCCAAAACAAAATGACAGTCTTCTCTGTAAATAGGGGAAGGGCTTTCTGGGTCTGATGTACTTCTGGCTAAACTGGCAGCAGGTGTCTGTCCTCCCAGCCAATCGCTACAGACCATGTGACTTCCATGGGGAAGTGACTCCAAGGGGAGTGACTTCCAGAGCAAATGGCTGATGGGAAAGGACAGGACTTCTGCCAGAAGTTGCAGATGGGGCACGTGTCATTTCTTATCTAGTATTCTTGTGGTACCTTGTTTCCAGCTAGACCTGGTCTCAGTCTGAGTGCTGAACAGGCAGAGCAGACGAGGGTCCTTACCACATTCATTGGTAGTGATGTCTCTTCTGCCTGTAAATGAAATTACAGTTGTTCTCATCTGCCTCCTAGCACTGTTCATATTGTTAATGTTACCTTCATCCTCCTAAGGAGATGTGGTCTACCTAGATTTCAAATCAAACTGGCAAAGAGGCTATCACTTGCACTGACAGCGTAGATGATCTTTCTGCCCTAGAGGTGTGAATTTCAGCCTAGTGGAGTTCCTGCCACTTTCCCTATGAACATTACAGTCAGTTAAGCATGATAAAAAGGCATGTCAAGTAACTGAAACATGGCACGAGTGGTATAACTACAATTTCTTGGACTTTTGAAAGGCTGCCAGGAAGGTTGTCTTCTTTCAGAGTATATTAGCTCAAAATAATATTTTAAAATTGTTCATGATAGTATCTATTCTCTATTCGTTACACTTGCAATTCTTCCATTGATACTGATGGGAATTTGCATCGGTATAACAGAATAAAGCAAGGTCGTGTGTTCTGCTCTCCTTTTCTGTTCAGTACAGTGTTTCCACTGTAAGGAGGAAAGATATTAGATTTCGTTTTTAAGAACAAATATTTATTTTCAGGAGGAAGCAGTAAGTTTCACTTAGTTTCCTTTCCTAGTATTTTTTAGCAGTGTACCGTATTTATAAGAGAGAAGAGCTTCTTGAAGAAGTTTGGTCTTAAAATAATTATTTTTTAGGTAAAATCTTGCTGATCATATGATGCTATGATGAATTAAGTTTTGGGTGTAGGGTCTGTCCTGTGCAAGACACACCTGGTTTCAGCTGACTCCAGTGAACCTACTGCAGCTCAGCCCACTGGCCAAGCTGACAGCACCTCTGAGAAAACATGCCAGTATTTTAAAAAAAGTATTGAAAAGAATTAGGGAAAAGAGGAGCCCTGATATTCTGGACTTACTGCACCAGCACTATTACAAAAAAAATCTAACAGCCTAAAAAATGCTATTAGTCTAGAATTTAGATTCACTTATGATAAAAGCAAAACTGCAGCAAAATTTGCCATAGTGATGGTGGAAGCTTTCACAATCTCAAGAGAGATTTCACTCGTTCATCGTCTACAGCAGAAAGGAAAACGAGTATATTAAAACTCCCAGAAGCTATGTGAAAGCTGCATTAACTAATCCTGAATAAAGTTGTGGTTAGCAGAACATATTAGTTGGGCAATATTACCAACTTGGTTTTACTGTCTCATTCATTCATCTGCTCTCAAACGGACTGACGCAAACTATTGCTGCTTTCTATTTCTCTGAAGGTATGTCATTATTTTTTTCCCTTTTTCTTGGATGAGTATAGTAATAGAAATTGCCTTTCCTTGTAGTGGTCAATTGATAGGTGTAGAAAATGAGAACAGAAAAGGACCATTTTGAAAAATGTCACAAATAATTCACAAGGGTGATATTTTAAGGAGCTCGCAGAATTTCTTGTCAAGTGATTGTATGAGACGTTAATAGACTTGCTTTTTCTATGACATTTTCATACATGTTTAAGAACAAATAAAGGACTGTAGCGTACCCCATTCTGTTCATATTTTGCTTTTTTTGCCTTGATTAACTGCCCTTAAGAAACTTCTATGTACAGAAAAGAATGATATTGCAATGTAAACATTTTTTTGTCTATAGGTTTTGTGACAAGATTGATCTATAAGTTAATTGAAACAACGTTGAGTGAAAGCCTGTCTTTTTCTGTCAGCTGAAAGAAGCAATCATGAACATACCCAGAGAATAATCAAAGGAGATTACTGTGGATAGTTACTGCTGCTTTTCCACAGAGAGTTGTACCACATAGTGTAAGTATTACAGAAAATTAATGCATGAAATAAGGCTAACAGATCTGGATTTCTTGGAGAATGGCAGACATGCTCAGAATGTCAGCAGTGAACAGAGACTGACAGCTGCATGAACACTGTCGTTTAAGACACTATCAGATAGTTTACTGTCGCATGAAGTTTGGCTTACTAAGGCTAAAACAGTGAATGATAAACTAGAAGGTGATCTGGTACAAGAGGGTAAGACCATTATAAAGGAAAGTCATTTTGTTCCTGGACTGTGGAGATTTGGCTGTAATAAGGTGAAATCAGATTTATGCCAGAGTTAGATCTTAGTGGTAGTCTGTTTCATGCTACTATCTAACCATCTACAGTACAGGACTATCAGCTGTGAGAGGTGTGAGAGGCTTGTCCATATCAGATGAAGTATCTACAGGCTGTTCCTTTCCAAAACAGACTGAGCCCTAACACCGACTCCTTATATATGGCAGCTCAGACTTCAGTTTAGCATTAGTTGTTGGGGTCAAAGAACTGAGATTAATGACTACCTCGAAAGTCCTTGTTTTTCACCTTTCATTCTTAAAAGTAAATATCTGAGTTTAAGACAACTTATTAAAATTGATAAAGAATTATGTACATAGCTAATTCTTATCTCAGTAATTTGCTTACCCTATTGAATTAGATCATATTAGGAGCTAATTTGTATTCTGAAAATGAGCCTGCATGATACTGATACATACTTGCACTGCTCAAGGATCAGACATAACAGAAAATTTTTACCCAGTGTTTACTGCCTTCCCATTCACCATCCTGACGGGAAAAGAGTGGAGCTGTGTTTCTTCCTTCCTTCTGCTTTACAGAAATACAGCTGGAATCTGTCCTGAAAACTGCCTGTCTTCTCCCCTTCATAGCTGGAGTTAATCCCTGAGCAGCAGACAAAAGGAACCAGTCAGAGTCCTGTTCCCTCTGCAGGTTTAAATACAGACTATGACAGTATAGTCTTTAATGTGGTGTCTGTTTTCTTCAGTGGGAAGCCATGGAACACAAACTTACAGTGAACATACCTCTCAGAACACATTACTTGAATATGAACACAAATTTTAAGCCCTTGGTCTTCATTGTAGGATTTTTTTTTTTCCACGCACTTAGTGCCGTTCCTAAAATTAACTTGGGAGAAATATTTATTTTCAGGAAAACCTGCTGTGCAGGTAAGGTAAATGAAAAATAGGAGTCATATTACAACTTATTAACAAGGACAAATTGAAAGCTAAATACCTTACTCTAATAATTAATTGTGCATCAAGGTTTCCTTTGAGCTTGTATTCTCATATTATATGACCATCAAAGGAACGTGGCGTGTTACACAGCAATAACTGAATGGTATGCAGGGAACCAGAGTGATCGATGTATTTTGCAGAAATGGTATGAGATTAGCAACTGATAATTTTATTATAAACTGTTTATTTACTAGCATTTATATTATCTGGAAATCACATAATTCACAAAAATTGTAGGTGCCCTATAAGATGGATTTTACATTCTTATTACTGTTCAGTTTTAAATTTCGTAAGTGTGAAAGAAGAAAAATTAAAAAAAAATAAGAAAATGTCTACAAATACAGCTGCCTAGCTTGTTGGCGCAGTGAGGGAAAAGAATTACTGAAGTGTCAACGAGAGGACTGAAACTCAGAAGAAGGTCTGCCAGTCCTGCTACATGTAAATAATTTTTTTGTCTGTAGGTTTTGTGACAAAATGAGATGCTATGACTGATTTGGCAGAGTGGAATGACTCTCAGCTTTGATTTTCTTATTATTTTATAAATTGTTGTAAAGCTCAAACAGAAACACTTTTCTAATAATTGCCCACAAAAAGTTTGCAGAACCTATCATTGAACATACTGAGAATAAACTACATATCTTCTTTAAGAATACATATTGTGAACTCATGGGGTTACATTCCAGTTTTCCTGGAAGAGCTTCCTCTGAAATTCACTCATTTTTTTTAGCAGCTAGAATGCTTATTTGAAGTTCATTCTATCTGGACAAAGTATCAGGGCTGAATTCAGTATTTGTGATACCTCCTTTAAGATGTGAGTCTGTTAGCAGTCTTGCATGACCTTTCTTCTGTGTTTCTTCTAGAGTATAAAAAAAGTAAGACTCTCAATTAAAAAAAATTATGCCTGCTGAGCAAAAACCAGCATACATATATTATAAAACGTGGTTTGTCTAATGGTGCTGCTGTTGCCTTTGCCATCCCTCATAAGTGTCCAGGCATTGTAACGTTAATTAATTTCCTTCATAGCTGTTGCGAAAAAGGGGGGAATAAAACCAGTCTTACAAGGCCAATGCCAAATATATGAGACAAGCAAATTGGGGGCACGAATAATGACGGTTTACTTACAGTGTGACATTTACAAGTTCTTTTGGTATTGCCATTGATAAATCAATAACTGCAGGTCTGCTATAGCTTATTCACCAGAGAGACAGCAAGGCACCATGGGTCTGACACTGAGGAAGTTGCAACCAGCCCATTGCAGCCCAGCCACTTGGTAAAACAAGACCATCGGATGCATGAATAATCAATAGAAACAAGTATAATCACAATTACAACACACAGAAAATGCACCTGTGGAGAGATAGCGTGTAACTCAGCGTGGGCTGAGGCAGAGAATCTTAGCCACAAGGCATCCTGAAGTGGGGGATGGAGAGAGGGATGCAATTTGTCAATCCGTCTGTTGGTATGGTTCTGAATCTTTTCCTGTCCTATTTTAGGGACAACACTAGGGCAATATTTATATCTAGTTCTTCACATTGCATCACCCAGGTAGATGTATGTGTGTGGAGGACTGTACACAGGCTTATCGCTTATGTTAATTGCACTAAGTTGGTTAATTCACACCTGCTCACTTCATCCAGGGAGGAAAAACGGAAGAATGTGACCATGGGGCCTCCACCCTGTTTCACACTCCTCCTGGACTTCCAGATAACACCTAACACCAGATATTGATCTAGTAATAGTTGTAGTTCTGATTGTCAACTCGCACGGTGCCAGATTTTATCAACAATGGGCTTGCAGGCATCCAGGTGCATGGTCTACATATTCCACGTGACTTGGACTCTGTGCCAGGACTGTGTCTTCTCTACATTCCCACCCCGTGGCTACAGTCATACCCATGCACTTAAATTTGGATGTCGATAAAAGGCACAACACTGGAATGCTACATCCATACATGCCTGCCATCGGGGGATCCGGAGCGACCACAGTCACCGCTGGACAAAAGATTGCTGGATCCAAAGGTAGTGACTATTCTCTACCTCCTTATTTCTTGCTCTCTCTCCTGTTTTATTTTCTTCTATTTTCTCTATTTCTTTGCCGTAGTGGCGGACGAGAAGCAGTACCCGTTAAAAAGCACCATGCTGAAGAAATTAGTAAACCACCCTGTTATCCAGGAGAGCCAACAAGGTTAGTACCTGAAAACTTCTTTCAACCTTTATGGACGGTTCATATAGGATCGAGACACTTTTCTTCAAGTTTGTTTTTTTTTTTTTTTTGGTTTGTGACTTTAACATGGCCAGGATGGACCATGTGCGAGTTTTTTGGTTATTGGCCTAATCACTGGTTTGATTCTGTTTATAATAGCTGTTTACTGTTATTACCGCAATTGTTGTGGACGGTGATGATCATATGTGTTCTCAAAGTTGTTTTTGGAGTTAATAAGTTATTAAGTTGTTCCATCAGTTGAAACCTTTCCACCGCTTTTAATCTTTCCTGTTGATTAATATACCATACAGTATGACCAAAATACAATGCACTACTTTTAATGGTGATATTTTGCATGCTTACTTCTTAGGGAGATTGAATGACCTAGCATCCAATTTTCAGTTCTACAGCACAGATAATGAAGTTTCATTTAACTCTTAGTTTGATAAAGTTTTCACAGTAAAACTGAGTAACTGCAAGGCAAGATCTTCATGATGTGTTTCTCTGTTCATATGAAGGCAGGTTATTTTTTACACATTTCCTAACAGAACAAATCTGAAACTCATTACTGGTATTGCTGGCATAACTGTTGCATAATAGCTTATCTTACAGATATTGCCATTATGTCAAGAACATATAAATATTGTGGTTATTATTCAGACATTTACTCATTGCATGAAATATAAAAGGTGGTTTCATACAGAACCAGATTAAAATTGTCTAGAGTAACATTTGTTCAAATGAGTATTACTTTAAATGTTAAGTGTTTTTCAATTGTGTTTTTTTCCTAAAGATGGATGATATGTCTGTTGTATTAAGATTTATCTCCTCGCAGAGCCACAAGACGAGTTCAGACTGTCACTGTTCTTAAAGGGAACTTGGATACGAAATTTTCTGTTAGTGTAAGCTTTGTCAGTCAAAGGACTGAAAGGTTTATTTCCAGTTTCATATCTGCTCCCTTTTATTTGTTATTGTATTTTTCAGTCTGAAGAACTTCCTCTTGTACATTTTTTGCTCATTAAAAGATTTAAAGGATCGGGGAATGCAGGTGTTTTGGAAAGTTGTCAATCTTTTCTCTGAAAGTGCATCAATGACCTTTACTTTTGGTATAAATGAGCAGCCACAGTTTGATTAAGAGCCGCACATAGCTGAAGATGTAAGTTTCTTATCGATCCACAGGTCAGAGCTTCATTGCTTTGTTCTGTTTAACCCTTAGAAATAATTCAATCCGTATGAGGCATGAGTCCTCTGTGTTAACAGAGTCTGTTTTTATCACTGGGTAATGATCCACCATGTGCATGAATGCTTCAACATTGGTTATTTTTAATGGAGAGATGATGGTGAATCCTCCAAGCATGTTACAGTTAGTGTTACAGAAATAAATGCCTTTTGAAAAGAAGACCTCTATGGTGCAATCACAGTGATGGGGCTTGGGTATATTTCACCCCAGATACCCATGGTACTTGTAGGTCTGCCATAACTCTTCTGTAAAGATATCACTGGTTGCAGCAAGGGCCAGGTTGAAATGTTTAGAGGCCACTGCTAAAACAGTGGTTCGAGCTATTATCCACACACTTGGCAGCATTTAGCTGGGGTTTTAGACACCAGTTCTTCCCACCTATAAACATTCATCAGTATGTTTAACAACAATATTTTATTAAATAAGGAAAAGAAAAAAAAACCCAAACCCCCATAGAATCATAGAATCATAGAATCGTCTGG
>NW_010407129.1:2077-3514 GCF_000710305.1 Buceros rhinoceros silvestris | reverse complement strand
GGATCCCCGGGGCTCGCAGTGCCCGAGCCTCGCCTGTGGCACCGGCCTCGGGGAGCAGCGCGGCCGTGGCCACGGGCTAGAGACCACCTATGGGTGACCTGGACCCTGGGTGACAGGTCATTGTGTGGGGTGCAGCTTCTGCACCCGCAGCGGGGGCTTGTCCCTTGTTTCCCCTAAAGAACAGCAGGGAGCGGGAGGGTGCGCTCTGGTCCTGGGCAGGGGTGGGGAAGGCGGGCTGGGTCCGGCCTGGGCATGCTGCAGGGAACACTTTGTTGGGTCCCGGCAAAGACATGGTGTTTTGGCCAGTGATGGCACATCTGGGATCTGAAGGATCTTGAGCAGTGGAAGAAAAAAGGGGTTTCTGGCCTTACAACTGTGAGCCCCCCTCCTGGGTCACACTGCGTTACCGTGAGGTGTGTCTCCTGGCCTTGGGAACGGCTGGGACCAGCGTGTCCTGGTCGATAATTTCAGAGTGGGTCTGTGCGTCGGGGCGGGGAGGTGTCTGCAGGGTGACAGGTTCCCCCAAGCTCTCCTGTTAATGCAGGCCTGTCGGGAAGATGTTGTCACAAACACTTTGGCAGCTCCTATGGTATCCGCGTCCTGTGAACTTCTTCCTCGGTCCTGTGACTACTCCTGGTTGTCTGTGTAAGTCTGGCCAGGTATTTCCTGCCCCATGGTGAAGCCTCTCAGCTTGAACAAAGAAGGGCAGGAGAGTGAAATGAGAGGTGATGCTGCTGCTGCTGCAGCCCCTTGGGAACCAGTGCTCCTCCCTCATCATGGGAGTGTGTGGCTGGGTCACTGGTGAGGTTTCACTCTTGAAGGGTTATAGGAGCAGATCTCCTCTCTGGACAGTGCTTCGTGTGACGAGTTTGTGAGGCTGCCCTCAGAAACCATTGATCGGGTGCATGAGGTGATGTCACCCTCTCAAGAGCTGCTGATGGCGCCCCGGGGTTCCTTCAGCCCCAGGACTGTGTGTTTCAGAGGGGCTGGAGCGGAGTGTGGTCAGAAAGGCTGCTGGGAAGGGAGCAGGGGAGGGCTCTGCCTGAAGAGCCCTGGGGCTGGAGCAGGGAGCCCAGTGGGGGCTGCCTTGCCTCTGGGAGCTCCAGGGATGAGGAAGGTGGGGTGGGTGCTCCCCGGCATGGGAGGAGACCCCTCTCTGTAGTGGAGTAGTTGTCCCCAAAGCATGGTCCGGTTATCCGGTGTGCAGTAAGCAATCACACATGCAGGGCCAAGGCCATGATTTTATTCCAGTGCTGGGCAGGAACCCACACAGCCAGCACACCCTGATTCCATGTGCATCGAATTTCACACCGTTTTGAAAACGAAGGAACTGCTTTCAGTGGTTAAAAGTTACATACACTCTCGTCTTGCTTTGTAAATTAGCTCGCGTGCTCTGTGTCATGGAGGCGGGGGGGGGGGGGGGGGCGGATTTTTCCC
>NW_010407129.1:696-1938 GCF_000710305.1 Buceros rhinoceros silvestris | reverse complement strand
GCGGCGAGTCTTTTCACCCCGTGATTGAGTGGGTGGTCGTGGTTTCCCCCTGCCACCTTCACCCTTCCCCAGTGTCTGCAGAAACGTGCTGCTCTCACGGTGTCCCGGCTGGCAGCCAGGGCTTGTGGCGCTTTGTGTTCAGGGTGCTTCTGCTCCTCTCTGCAGAAGGCCTGTCTTATCCACACCAGGTCCTGGTGAAGAAAGCGCGTCTGGGTTCTCCAGGTCCCCGAGTTAAATCTGTCAGCCACGGGCTTTTTGTTGTCAGCTGCTCGACGTGGAGCACAGTGGCCTGTCCTGTTCCCGGGGGCTGTGGTCACTGCAGGAACGCTCTGGTTGCGGCCCTTCATCAGTGATGCCGTGCATCAGCTGCAGAGACCTTCAGGTTCGGCTGTATGTGGGAGGTGGCCGGTTCCAGCGGTGCGGACGGAGGCTGAGGGCTGGGGCCGAGGGGCCGGGTCAGGGCCTCGGAGGCCTGAGCGGGCGCCAAAGAGGGTGGAGAGTTCTGCTGCAGTCTCTTTGCTGCGGGTTGCTGTGGGATTTCTTCAAGAAAATGGACGTATTTTGGGCAATCCAGAATCTTATTTTGAGTTAGCAAAACTGTAATTCTAAAGTTTGCTTAAAGTCTGCTTTTAAAAGTCTGCTTTAGCAGCTAACAGAACCTCGGCTCTCAGGTAGCAAAAGTGCAGTTTTACAAAGCTCTTTGTCTGAAATTACTTATTGGAGCTCTGCAGCTCAGCTATCAAAACTTTAATTAGCAAGGATCCTTGTTTAAAAAACTGCTGAGAAGTGAGAACTCTGAGCCAAGGTAGAATGACTTATTAATTGCAAGCAGGTGTGTTGAACAAGTTTTCTAAAAGTGAGGTAATTAAAGGGGGGCTTTGCATAAACCTAATACATAATTAATGACAAGTAACGAATCGTACTGCCTAAAAATGATGTAACTGATTACTAATGAATTAACTTTTTTAACCAGTGACGAATCATAATGTTTAGATATGATGTAATGGTGTTTACTAATGAATTAGCTATGGTATAAAAATAGAGCTATCTGGGAATAAATCGGACACCAATTGATACCACACTGATACGTGTGGCTGTATTGTGTCTAAGCCCCCTGCGTCGTTTGTTTTTAACAAATGGTGTCTGGTAACAGGGACCCTTAGTTCGGTGTTGGACCCCCAGCGGAAAAACAGTGAGCTCCAGAGCTCCGGCGACCCTAGCACCGGCAGGATCCGGCGGGGT
>NW_010407129.1:0-247 GCF_000710305.1 Buceros rhinoceros silvestris | reverse complement strand
CGGGCGCGCGGGCGCCCCTGGCACCGGCAGGATCCGGCGGGGTGCCGCTGCCGCGGGGCTACTGGGTTTGTTGTGTAAGCACAGGGAACCAGGTGTGTCCTTTGGGCGGCTGCTGCTGTATCAATGCTTGGTGTAAAATGCTGGAGGTGTTTCTTGTTACAGTCTCCAGATGTTGATCTGTGTAATTGTTGGCGTCTCCTCCTCAAGCCCTGGGCTGGGGGCACGGGCAGAACCACCGAGCAGCTTT
>NW_010407128.1:0-224 GCF_000710305.1 Buceros rhinoceros silvestris | reverse complement strand
GGGGGCTCCCAGTCCCCACGCAGAGCAACCAAGGGCAGAGAGGAGAACCAGGGCCTCTGTCCCTGTCCCCTCTGAGGGGGAACCATGAGGCGATGAGCCCCTGAGGGGAGCCGTACTCTGCCGACACACTCGGCGGTCGTCGATAACTGTCCCAGCTCCGTCCGCCCGGAGCGTTTTACGCGCCTCAGAGCACAAGAAGCAGGCGCGGGGCTGGGAGGCCCGGG
>NW_010407127.1:0-702 GCF_000710305.1 Buceros rhinoceros silvestris | reverse complement strand
GCGGGTTTGAGTCGAAACGAACTGTTAGAGAAACTGTTGTTGGCAGCGGCCGAGAGGGAGAGGAGGTGAGAGCAGAGACCGGATAAACTGCTCGGCCGGGCTGCAGATGTACGGTCTCCCAAAGCAGCCCAGCACATCCCCCAGCACGGTCCGCCGGGAGGACCCCGGACTACGGGCGAGGATCGCTGGTGTCACGGCGGCGACACCGAGGAGGAAGCCGGCCCGGCCCCGGGACCGGTGACGGGAGTTGCTGGGGACGGAGCAGCAGGTGAGGTCGTCCCGAGCGAAGAGGCGGCGGAGGGATAGCGGGGGGGCGTTGTGTTTGTAACGGCCACTCGGGGCTGGCACAAGGGCAGGATCAACGTGCCCGCGGGCTGGCGAGGAGCGAGAGCGGGGGTTTGTGGCGTGTCCCGTTGAATGGCGGGAAGCCAGAACTTCTGAGCCGGGAGGGACGGGAACCTGTTGTTGGGCGTTTGGTTTGGACCGGCCACTCGGGGCTGGCACAAGGGCAGGATCAACGTGCCCGCGGGCTGGCGAGGAGCGAGAGCGGGGGTTTGTGGCGTGTCCCGTTGAATGGCGGGAAGCCAGAACTTCTGAGCCGGGAGGGACGGGAACCTGTTGTTATTCCGACTGCGGGATTTTCCGATTTAACAGCCCCCCTATGCAAAAGGCAGCCAATGCCCAAGATCGCGTGCGGCCGAA
>NW_010407126.1:0-295 GCF_000710305.1 Buceros rhinoceros silvestris | reverse complement strand
CCGAACCCCGGGACTGCCCTTCCCCGCTGCGGTCGCTACCGCTCTGATGACTGGAGCCTCCCCAGGACTCCGTGAGCTAAACACGCCTTTAGCACCTTGGCGTGACAGATAAGGGACCCCCGGCGGCTTGTCCCGGGCGCTACGCGGAGCGGAGGAGGCAGAAGCATCCCGGGCGCGGCCGCTCTGCTCTCGACCCATCGGGCTGTGCCTCCTGCCCACGCTTGAGCCTCTCCTCCCTTTCATTTACTCTCCGGGTGCTTTGCAAAGGTCAAGGGTTGTCACTTCGCATCCCCCT
>NW_010407125.1:0-227 GCF_000710305.1 Buceros rhinoceros silvestris | reverse complement strand
TGGCGAGATGAAGTAGAATTGGTACAATCCCACCAGTCTCTATTGCGGATTGAGGCAAAGCAAAAGCAAACAGCTCTTGGACACGAAGGGTCCGGTCCCACATGGCGCACGGCTCAGCAGTCAGAAGGCTCCGGCAGGCGGCGGCGCGTGGCTCCTCAGTCGCAACAAGGAGGGCTCTGATCCCCCGCAGCACAGCGGTGCGGTTGCAGGGACCGGTCCGTCCCTCG
>NW_010407124.1:9988-27451 GCF_000710305.1 Buceros rhinoceros silvestris | reverse complement strand
AATTAAATGTAAAATAAATATTTAAATAGATAAATATGTTAAAAATAGCAGAAATCAACCATCTGTTTCCCTGTATCCCCAGTATTATTTTGTGCACGTGAGTTATGCCATAATGGCCATTTACAACCTTCTGGCTGAACTCAAAGGATTCCACATCTCCTTGGTGTATAGCCAGGGTTTTGGTTTGGTTTTTTTTTCTTTTTTTGCATAATTTTGATACTAGAGGAAAGAAACATAATTTAAAAATTGTTCTTGTAGGAGCTTGAATATGGAGTTTTAGTAGCTTATTAGCAAACTGTATTTCCTGTCCACTAATTATTTGTATTGCATGTAAATGGCATTGATGCACAAAGGATGTACACTTACATACACAAAACTGTATCACCAGATCTGTAGTTGACGACATACATCAACTTTTTATAGCAAAAGGTACTTTGGGGGGAAAAATAAGGAAAAAAAAATGGGAGAGAAAGAGAGGAAAAAGGGTAAGGAGAGAGTCCCATTGACCAGCTGGAGAGAGAAGTGATGGGGTCCCCTGATGAGCATCCTTGTCTTCCTCTGCATGTTCTCTCCCCTACAGTATATGGTGGAGAGAAGGAATCTTAATTTTAGGTTTCTCCAATATAAACTAAGCCCTACAAAATGAAGGACAAGACAGTTTGGGTGTTTGAGGGGAGAACAGATTTTTCTTATGCCAGTAGTAGCTGCTTCCCAGAAAATTTGTTGCCACACAAGGTGAAGACATGTGAGGTCCTGTATGTGTTGTCTCTAAATAAAACCTCTGTGTGTAGAAAAGCAGGTGTATCATACAAGAGTATTGTCTTGCTCAGGTTGATTCGCTGGTAAGACTGACCGTGGCAGCTCCCCCTGCTTTGGTTCAGCCTAAGGAACTGCATCCCTGCATACTCACAGAAAGTTAAGTCCTCTGAGCCAAAGAAAGTAGAGTAAATTAAAAATGTCTAGAAACCCAAAATAGAATTCATAGTCTTGCTTTGCATTTTGATGTTGTGTCTCTTTTTCTTACAAAGAGAAAATTGTTACAGTTCTGTATCACTTCATGCTTTTGTAGTAACTCTTGCTGCATCCAACCCGGAATTAAACCTTAGCAGTTCTACGGCTATAATAGGAGTAAGGTTTACTGCCAGCTAGTGTTTCATCTGCTGGTTAGATGACTAGCTGTGCACCAGCTGTGTAATATATTCTGTAAGGGTATCATCATCACAGCACTTCACTCCTGCATCTCATACACCCACCAGGAAATCTGTTTTATCTTGCTTCAAGCAAGGAATCCAAATGAGGTGTCTTATAGAAAAGTAAATAAGAATATTAGGAAATATTAAAGAGAATTCCATTTCTAGCAGGCTATTGTGAGAGTGGGTTTAGACAGGAACAGGATGAGAACCATCATCAGTCTTTAGCCCTGGTTATGGGCTGCTCTTGGCACAGCTCAGATGAAGGATGGCCCAAAGCCTGACTTTTGGCCACTCTTAAGTTTTCTTCTCCTGCATGATTCTGCATGGTTCCTGGCTTATGTAAGAGAAGGCCTAACACTTCTCTAACTTAATTCTAAATCTCTGGAGGATTTTTGTGGCAAAAAGGGATCTCCGGAACATATGGGTAAGGCTGTGACTCTTCGTATGCAGCAGCAGCTCTGCTGGTGCTAAACCTCTCAGGCGCTCTTCCATGCAAAGAGAAGGAAAAGCCATAAGCAATCTCTGGTCTCACACATGTGCATGGCCACAGTGATGACCAGGCTGAGGACCTAAGATGGGTGTTTTTGCTCAAAGGTCAAAAGGAGGCTTACAATAGATACAGGAGACTTATAATAGATTGTTAGTGACATAGAATTTATTCCTCTTTTTTTGTCACTCTGCCATAATTAAGATATTTGGCCTAATGTTTTATGTATTGCTTATCAGTCTCAGGTAAACTTTATTTAAAAGAAAAAGAGGAAAAAATTCAGATATGTCTGATTAGCTCTTCTTTAAATAGCTTTAGTTTCTAATAGTTGGTCTGCTTTCAGCAAATATTTGAGAAGAGCCCAACCAAAGTGTGCCTCAACACTAGTGCTATTCCTCTTACAGAATATTAAACTATTTGCAGTCTGTTAATTCTGTGATTGAAGTTGCAGGGAGGTTTTGGCAGTGGATATAAAGACTTCAGTTGTACTGGTTGTGTATGAAAATGTCAGCGTGATACTAGGAATGTATTACTTAAGGGATCTTGTTTTATATAGAAATATAGAAAATTGCACATATGCACACAAAATTAAATAAAAATACCCTCCATGCTCAGTATACAATGAGGTGCTCCAAAGCTAAAAAATGAAAGATGTAAAGTCATGTACGCTAGCTTAACTTTCCTGTGCAGATACATAATGCTACAGTCTTTTCTGTATAGTCTGATTATATTTAACAAGTAGTTGTTGATTATTAGGTTTCTCCTTCCTTGTTCTCTTTCTTGTAGTGGCCCCATGTTGTAACATAAACAAGAGAGAAGTATTAATTTTCTAATGATTTCTTGGTTTTGTGCAGACACTCTCTGAATGCTGTGTGAGCACTTGTCCTTGAAGTGTTGTAGCTGGGCAGCTAAGACACAGACTGAGATCAAAAGTTCCCATGAATGTTGAGCAACAGATTTAAGAAACCTTCCATCCATAACACTGAGCAGCGGGTAGGATTTGGTATGGCTGGATAACTAGGGATTGGTGCTTTAGTTTCCTGCTTGGGAGATGGAGCGAGGCAAAAAGTGATTAATGCCACTTTAGAAGAGATAAATCATCCCTTAGAGGCTACCTGCCTTTCTCTGTTGAACTGGGTGAGCCTCACTCTGATGGCAAAAATTAATCCATCGGAGGAGTATAGGATACTATAGAGAGTTCCTTGTGTTTCATGCATTTGATATCTATCACAAGGGGAGTTCCTTCCTGCATGCCAGTAAGCTATAGTACTGGAGCTGAGGAAAATATGTGATTAGGAGGTTAATGATTGTACTGTAATATGTGCGTAGTGAGGGCTAAGTTAAAGATGCCAGCACCATTCCCCTAAGTTAAAGGTACCTCCGTTTTCACTTTTCCAAAGTCTGGGATGTTTAACTTTCAACTTTAATAAATCTTTATTTAGCACAGCTTTAAATGTATGTGCTATATGTTATAATTCCTGTAATCTATATCTAGGCTGCAGTAGAGATTATTCCATTTGAATTTATACATCTGAAGTATCTTGGATAGTGCAAGACCTACAGAAAAAACAGGTACTCAGTTGAGAGTAGGATAACATAAGCTATGGCCATAAAATGTAATCATGTGAAAGGGGCAGCTGTAGTATTTACCATGTGCTGACATAACTTCTCAGTTTTTGTTCAGCTTATTAGTTAAGAGCTAATAAAACATTTGACTTTGCAAACTCTAAAATATCATCCTTGGGACATATAATCATATAACTCCTGTAAATATAGCAGTCTAGTTACAGATTGTGTGTTTCTAATAAAGGAAGAATTTTTCAGCATAGTTTCTTAGAAAATACATGCTTAACATATTATGTAAAAGTGAAACATTTTAACATTAACCTTTGGCTCTAGCAGTCCTAGAGACTTTCTGAACCAATTGAAAAAAATTAAGTGGAAGATTATTTAAGTATTGGATCCAGCAATAATATTTGCATGCATAATACTGAATTAAGAGACTTTTTCAATGATACAGCCTTTTTTTTTAAGAGCTTTTTATAATAGTATCTACATTTTTAACCAACCATTGCCTTGTTGATTTATTTAGTGTTTACTTCAGCTTGCTGTGTCACAGATTTATGTTTTTCCCAGAGAATAGTCTGAAAATGTTACTGCAAATCTTTTCTCTATGTGAACCTCAATTTAGCCAAAATGCTAAGAGCTACTAAAATGCTGTCTCATAAGCTTAAAATGTCTTATAAGCGTAATTGTGACATTGAAAAAAATAACTTGAAACCCTAGCACAGTATTTTTATTGCAAATGACAGTTTTCATCTGCTGGCTTTTGCTGCAGAATAAGCATATTTTTAGTAAGCACAAACAGACTTCCTCAGCTGTGTGTGTTTCCAGCTGTTCTGTTAACTCCCCAGGAGGGTGGTACCAAAGAGCCACCTTGCTGGCATGCTTGCATGCAGGCAACACACAGCCACCTCTGAGTTTTGGCATTATCCTCTTCTAAAAAAAAAAAAAAAAAAAAAGACCCCACTCATATGAGAAAGCTCTCTGTGCGTCACTAAAGCTATTTCAGTCTTTGCTGCCTCCTGAGCTGAATGTAAACCGACATCGGTGACTCTCTGTTCAAATACGATTTCGTAAAAGGAAGTAGGAAGCATGACGTTCAATTTGTGTGTGAAGATAAGCTAAAATAGTAACAACAGTATCTCTGGAGAGTATGAGAGGACCAAAAAGATTTCTCTTAGGCCTACCTATTGTTGAGAAAAAATGCATATGGCAGACTCTCTAGTACCAGCTGGATCTGTTAAATTTTCCTTCTTTAGCATCGAGAGCAGGCGCTGCTGTAGCAAGGATACCAAGAAACATGAAGGATTCAGGGATTTCCGCAGCAAATTTCACTAATAGGCCTTGATCCTAAGGAGAATCACACTCAAGCTGTAGTAACTGAGTTTCTGCACAGCAACACAGCCTGCTAGAGAGCCCAAAAGAAAGGCTGATTGTGGTGGTTTAATGGACACGTCTCCTTGCTGGCCACTATAGCAGGGGTTAGTGTTAGCTGCTGGAGAGGCGGTTGTGATGTTTCCTAGGCGAGAATTTGGTGAGCCAACCTTTTGTAAAGTCTTAGTGCAAGCGCTGCTAATGGGTGCACATAGTTCATATTGCCTTAATTTTGGAAGTAGATAGTAGAATGTGCTCAGATCAAATCATTGCTCAGTGCCTTAGTCAGTAATGAAGTCTGGCTCCAGAACTACATGGTCTGGCTGACCACTTCTCTCCCAAATCCTTCAGAAGAGATACAGGCTATCAAAAGGCTTAATTCAGAAGAGTTTGAATCTCATTCTACCGTTATTGTACTCAGGCTGCTACTTATTAACTAAAATTTTAGTGTGTTTTGCTCTCCCACTGTACTTTTTCATCTCCTTCACTCTGTTGGAAGTGCTGAGTACAGCACCTTGCACAGGGAGGCACTAATCCAGGACTTGAACATCAGGCATTAGATGGTATGAGGACAGTGATATCTGCTCCAGCAAAGTAATACAATTGCTGTCTTAACTAACTTGACATCATAGCATATGCTATACACACACACAAACGCCCCTACCTAGTAGTTAAAAAAACCTGGAATTTGGTTATTTCCACTTGTAATAGCGCTTGGTTTTCCTTGTACTGTAGTGTAAAATCCCTTTCACAGGCACCCCCTTGCCGTGGGGAAGGAGCTTGCGTGCCCTTGTGAGGTTGAGAGCTGTGCTGCTGGTGGCATGTGCCTCCGGTGGGGTCTCCCAAGCCAGACAGGTCTCAACTGAAGGGTCAGACAAAGTGTGTCCACGGGCAGGATGGGCTCACTAGCCTTCGGGCAGCCATCCTAGGAGAAGGACAACTCTGACTCCAAACCCGGGCAGATGGAGCTTGTTTAGCCTTGTAAGGCATCCATCATCTCAGAGAAGGACACTCTAACCAAACCTACGACCCGAGGACTTCGCTGTCACCGTCCAAGCTCACCAGGCCCTGGCAGATGAACCTCAGGTGTAAAGAGTGGAGCCAGTTCCGCGCATGCTGCGCCTCACCTAAAAAATCCACCACGCAGGCCCGAAGGGTGCACTCACGTTTGCAAGTTGCAGTAAGTGTGAGGAAAACCCTTCCCAAATCTTTGTTCACAAAGCTAAGCCATGATGATGATGAGTGTAAAATCCCATATTTTTTGTCCATTGTAGATTTTTATGTCCCTCACTTATAGATATGAGTGAACTATAGTTCCTGTATGGCTTTTTTTACCATGAGAGTGGTCAAATACTGAAGCTGGATGCGCAGAGAAGTTGTGGTGTCTTGTCTTCGGAGGTGCTCAAGACTTGCCAGGACTCAGTCCCAGGCAGCCTCATGAGACCAGACTGGATTGGACTGAGTGACACCGGAGGCCCCTTCCAACCTCAGTTACTGTGTGGTTCTGTCTTGCTACCAGACTTTGATGGATACACCCACACCAATGAAAAACGTACTAATCTCTGCTGGCACATCATATTATTGATTGCTACTTTTAGTGACAGTAGATATACTCTAGATTTATATTGGGACATATGTGAATTGATGCTGCTTCCTTAACAATGAGATTGCTGAGCAAATGCTATTGTTAGAGATTGGACAATTATTTCTCAGTACCAAGGTTCCAGCAATAATCAGCATTTAGGATGTAAATTTCCTGTTAATTGTTTGTTGGTCTGATTTTTATTTTATGTGTAACAGATGTATGAATTACTGTATGAAATAAAGTATTTAAAATAGAAAAGCTCTTTTATTATTTTTGCATTCTTGAGCTGCTTTTGTGACAGTATATATTTCATAACAGTGTAAACTTAATCATGAAAATCATGTAATTCTGTAAAACATCTAGGTTTTGAGCTGCTTTTGCTTTATATATTTGACTTTCAGACAACAGTGGGGTAGAATAAAGTGACATAATTTAAAATGGCAGTTGTCAGACCATCACATTGCTATTGCTCTTTGCCTTTTTGTGGGGTATTAATATTGGTTGTGGCCCACACACTATATACAGGCTGCTCTGTGGAAATAGTGCCAAATGTAGGTCATCATCTGACATGTTTACTCCCTAAGCAAACTACTAATGAAAAGGTCAGTAGTAGTATCATCTTTCCTCAGCTGCAAGAAATTGTGTGGTGTTTTAAATTTTCATGAGTGCAAAGCTGGTAGTGTTTCTAAAGAGACCCATTATATTCATTACCCTGGAGAAAAGGAGAAAAATAATTCCTTGCTTTCAGGCTAAGGTTACAAACATCTGTGAAAAGTGGGTCTGGTGAAGGATGCATAGCATTATGTAGAAATAGTGAAGGAGGAGACTCGCTTTGAGACAGATTTCTCAGACTTTAACACAGGTGCCAGTTTTGACATGCACTTTGTCAAAATGATAACTGAAGTAATTTTCTGAGTAAGTTCTTGACTTAGCTGGCATTGTCTTCACAAAGGACGCGTTCTGATCAGCATTCTGTTTTCATTTAAACTGGTGTAAGTGCACTGTGCCTCTACTGTGGGAATGATATAATAGGCTGGGAAATTAGGTGGATCAGAGACCCTAGAGCCTCATCACCTACTACTGAAGAAAGTAGAGGCAGCCTTAAGCCTTGCTTGTGTTTCTGAAGCCCTAGTCATTGCTTATATAGGATAACAGGTGTAAATGAAAATGGTTTAGAGAATGCTCTAATCTGTTTTCTACATTCTGGTAATGGATGTGGATCAATTATCAAGCAACATTCCCAAAATCAGTGGCCATGAGGGAGATGACCTGTTCTGTGAGCAAATTCTGTGTCAGAAAATTTGACTGGGATCCCCAGGGGCTGCATCCACTGGATTAATGGCACAGCAAAAAATATGAAATGAGTTACAGGGGGAGAAAAGGGTCCTGTCAAGTTTTAAGTACATGACTAGGAAACTGATTTTATTATTTTGTTCTATTACTGTGTGAAATATTTCTTGAATACAAATTCAGCCAAGAAGGTGCAAACTCCTTTAAACTGACAAATTGTCTGAGGCAGATACAATGTACAAATGCTCACGTGTGCATTCAGTAGAAGTTAGTCATAAACCAAGATTGAGGTAATATAAATAGTATTGTAGATAGTATTGACTTAATAATGAGGGTTGGCACAAAGATATAACTTGTATAAAGTGAATATAGCTTGTGAACCAAAAGGAAGAAGTGAGATCCAGACGGTAAAAGAGAAAATTAAGTAGTCTTCCGAGTCCCGCTTTAATTTATGTCCATTACCTAAAGTGTACAACCAAAGTTGGTTTAACAGTTGGTGAGTAAAGTTTGATTGATTTGGATTCTGAGTTTAATTCAAAAGCTGAAATCAGCTCATGGAAAACCCTATTTCAGTGTCTTCCCTGCTGCCCTAGTGGTACAGATTGTGGTAATGTTCGCTGTCTGGTTATTGTTCTCCTTGTGGGACTATTCGGTCTGCAGAATGTTGTATTTCTACAGGTGAAAAAAAGGAAAACCAAGTGGGAATGTTCATTCTGAAGATAAGTTAACTTCTTCAGGCTACATTATTTCTCTTGGGAGAGATGAAGTGTTAAACTGTTTAACATCTGGGAGTATCTGTCCTTGGATAGATCCAGCCTGTGGATTAACTGGGCGCTAAACCGCCATCACATTTTCATGGAGACTTAGAGAACGAACAGAAAGTGCTTAACTGTTTCGACACAGTCTAACTTTAGAACTGTAGAATATGTGAGCAAATGCTAGATATATTTTAAAATATACATATGCATATGTTAAAAAAAAAGTGTTTTTTTTTTACATAAGGCCCTAATTACGTAACAACTGGATTCAGTTTAGTTCAAGACAATGTAGTTCAAGAAAAGAAAAGCTATTTAATTTGACAGTTCTCTGAAATTTTCAGTTACTTGTTCATCTGAAAAGGCTATCATGTAACTTTTATCAATTAATCAATCCCTTTCTACCAGTATGACAAATATGTAAAATGGGACATACTGTTTCTGTGAATATCTGTAGCTCAATGTCCTGCTTTGCTTTTCTACTCAGAGTTTTATATTAATTTTTTGACAGCAGAAAATGACAGAGGATTTTTTTACCTGCTACTTACGTTTCAAGATGTTATGTTTCCTTTCTTTTCTTCTTGCGTAGTCAGGTGTTGCCCTCTAATAGGAAATTTTAGATCCCTTCTAGGAAGTATGTCAAGGACATTAACATGCTGAAGATGTCTGTTTATTGCAATGCAGCAGAGATTTTGAAGTCTATAGTCACCCCAAAAGTCTTTCGTTCACTGATACCATTAGGAGTAAGTCACAATGCTCTGCTGAGTATTTTTTATATTCAGCAGAGGATATAGCAAATATGAGAATGCATAAGCAAGCGTATTATCCCCACTATCACTGTTTGGCAAAGATTGTGTCTTAATATTTCCATTTTTTTTTCCAAGATATGTTTCTACAATGGCAGTTTACTATGCTTTACAAAAAGATCATTCTTAATAACAATGAATGATTTTTTTCATGCTGTGCTACTAAATGATGAATAATTGCTCAGGAGATTTGAGAATTTAATGCTTACTCTTATCTGTAGTTTTAATCCTGAAATGAGTCATAGCATTGAAAGCGTCAAATCTGGTAGTCTGCAATTTTTTAATTCAAGAAAGTTGTGGTCTTTTGTATGAATACTAAACCACAGTATTTTATGTTATTTCTTATTTTAAAGGAACATATATGATATCATTGAACTGAGTTCCTGTGTGACTACTTTTTTTCTGTGTAGTGTGCCTAGTTCTGTAATAGTTAGCTATCTTTTACGTAGGGTAACTGAGTGCTAGTAACAACTGATAGAATTATACTGGAGTTAAATAAAATATAAATTTGAGCTACTGGGAAGTGGACATAGCCATGTTGCATCAACACTGAAAGGTTTCTAAACTGAAGTGGAAGAATCATCAAATTTTATATTTTGGATTATCATTTTCATAAATGCCTATTTTCAGAAATGTAATCATGAATGTATAATCATGCCCTTCTAGCAGTTCATCTATGTAATGACAAGGTGGACTTATTAAGAGCTTTTTAAAGGACATATGTGCCTAGTGTTTACGTATCTTTCTCTCATACTGGAGCCCAGAAATTTGTGTTCTGGAGTCCAAAAATCAGTTGCCTAAACTCCTTTTGCAGTATGCTGGAGGAGGTCAGGGCATAAGAAAGGTGCTCAACACAATGAGTTAAGACAGCTATTGCTTTTTGATTGTGTTTTATATATATATATAAAAATAAATTGTGGCTGTCATTTTCTAACAGGATGGTAGCTAGTAAGAATGTCTAGTAAACTCATCTAAACCAATTATCTCATTATACATATTTTTCTCATATTTTTCCTGTTAATGGATGAATTTGATCCACTTATCAGTTGTGTGTGTGTGTTTTTTGAAAAATTATTTCTGATCTGAACCTTTTTCTGTTGCATAGTGCAAATATAATCAAGTTGTTTATATAACCTATATGTATTGAGTAACATATCCAGCATGCTCCAACAGCAATAGGATTTTTCTTGTTGAAAGAAAACAGAGCCTTTAAAAATGTATTCATTTTATTACTGCATTTCACATAGCACTCTAATTTGTGTTAGGTTTTTTGGTTTTCTTTTTTCCTAGAACAGGTGTCCTGAATAGAAGAAGAAAATGACCATTTGCTGTATTCTAACTGTGGCTAAACACCAAGAAAGAGATTGAACTCTTGGGATGTGTTATTTCAACCTGTAAATACAATCCGTTTTAGTTAATTTTTTAGTCTGCCACAGGCTTTCTAGTTTAAATAAATTTCTGTTTAAATGGTACCACTTTTGGTCTTTAAAGCCCTTCTACCCAACCTTTCTTAAGATTCTTAAGACTTTTCCACTAATTCCAGAAGGAAGAACAGACAGGATAAAGTCCTTTTCCAATAATTTCCTAATAATCTCTTTGGACAATTATGTATTTAGATCCAGATATCAAAGATGAAGCCCATTCTGCAATCCCCTTCCAAAATTTATTCATGTTGAAACTGCCAGTTTCATTTCTGGATGCAGAGACTCTTTTGAACCCACTCTAACGAAAGAGCTTGTTATTTCTCCTAAATGAAAAAGCCTTCCTAGAATGTGTGCTTAGCTATAAAATGTTTGACTGTGGTAGTTCATTTAAATGCAGGCCTGTTTAAGGTGTTTTAAAATCTGTGTTATTGGAACCCAGTGGCTTTTATGGCAAGTTAGACCTAAATTAGACAACAAGAAACCTTCTTTCCCTTTATTTCCAACTATCCTTTCCAGGCTGAGTGGCATGGTATTGTCTTTACAATTATTTATATCTCTCCCTCATTATTTTATCATATATTTTAATGGGTCAGATTTCTGTCCTCCAGCATTATGCAAGTTGTAAGAGTAATCTTGGATAGAGCAGGCAGGTTTTTTTGGTAATCAGAAAAATATACCACAATTTTTGGTTTCAGGCATTCAGGCTTGCTGTCATGAAGTAGGAGATGGATTTTCATATCCTTTTTTTTGAGAATAAATGGAAGCAATTCTTTACATAAGAAAAGAGATTTTTTTTTCTTGCCTTCTCAGCAAAATACCGTATTTTTAACCAAGCCAGTGTTGATGGATACTAATAAAGCTAAAATTGTTGTCTGGTGGTAGTTTTGGTGTATTTTAAGATGAAAACTTATGTCACTCCTTCCTCAATCATTCACAAGCACGTCTGAGACTTAGTTCACATCTTTAAAAATATTTTTCCATAGGAAATTCAGATGAGGTCATTAGAGCAGTGTGGAGGATTTCAGGGTGGCCTAAAAGTTTAGCCTGGGGTAGGACAAGGTGGCTCCCAGGGACACTGTGTGTTATCCTCTGTGGTATTAGCTCAGGGTGCAGGAAGGTTGTTCTGCCGTGTTCTGGCTGTACCTCTGAGAAGGAAGCCCTTTCTGGCTATAGGCTGGGCTGAGCTGGATGGCAGCTTTTAGTACCTGCTTAACTGTATCTGTGCAGAAAGGTGTTCAGCACCAGTGGGGCTTAGAAGAAGAAGTTGTGTAGGAGACTAGAGGGTGGCTCTTCCTGCAACTGCTGCTTGAAAATAAAACTTGTGAAAAATCCTGTAAGTCACTGACATCAGCTTACCAGTATAAGTTGTGTTATGAATTATAGGAACCAGCAAATCTCCCTGTGACTGGTATTTGGTAATGATCTGAGGGTACATTACTTCACTCCTAGAATGGCTCTGCACTGAGATGTCTTGCTTAGGGGTCACTGGCAGCTGCTGGCACTGCTCTTCCTACTTTGTGATTCCCTGAAGACTACTTGGAGGCTCACACGTGCTCCTTTGTAGCTCTGAGCAAGCAGAGCAGCAGAACTGCAAGCTGAGCATAGTATATGGTTTGCCAAATGGTTTATGATTTTGCATTACTGATTTGACTTATCCCAAATGAATACAGGGCACTAGTAGCTAGAAAAAAAAATCTTGTAATCTATCAAATGTGTTGGTATTAAATAACTGAGGTAAGTAAACGTGATGCTTCGGGATGTTTCACATGCATGCTTTTAAAGGTCTTTGTATTTTTTTATTATTTTAAAAAGGTGACTTAGAGAAATCGTCCTCTGTGTATATGTTTGTACATATGTACCTGTCTGCAACAGAAAATTCATGCTGTTTATCTTTTGTTTTGCAGACAAAACCTGTTGCATTTGCAGTTCGGACAAATGTTGGGTACAGTGCAGCTCATGATGACGATGTTCCAGTCCCAGGAATGGCCATCTCATTTGAGGCTAAAGATTTTCTTCATGTTAAAGAAGTAAGTAAAACTAGAGGAGTGGGTCTCTCTTTAAGGATCTGTTTGAGTAATACTGCTACTGTTCCTTAACAATAATATAACACCTTCACGTTGTCAAAGCACTATACAAATGTTACATAAATAAGGTAACTGTGTATGAGGAACTGAACATTCTTCAAAATACTGTTCTTATGAAAGGAATGGCACAAATTCCTTACAATCAAATTAATTAAGTTTGGAATGCAAGTGCTTTTCTCCTCTAGTAAAACTCACTTAGAGCTTTAAAAATCTATGTCAGCATATTCAGTGATATAATGTTTGTGTCCTTTATCATTGTAGCACTCTGAGGGTTCACTGTGATTCAGCAGCCAAAGGTTAATTCTTGTGTGACTGAATCTCAATTAATCCCCAAATCCTTAAGTCTCCTTTTCACTGAAGTTATGTCCTTGTCACAGACAATGTTTTAACAGTTACATTCCACAGAACTGATGTGATCTTTCAAGATGCACATAGCAGCAGCCATAAAAGGCGCCTAACGTTTGCGGCAGTGGTTTTCTTTTCCTGTAGTTTGGCTTTGACAATATTCAATTTTTACAGTTTCAAACAGCTTGGTTTTGAAAACGTTCAGATTTTATATTTTCAAACACCTGAAGTTGTTTTCTTTCTCTGCTCCCTGCAAGACAATCCAAAGCAAATAACTTGGTAACTCCCATACAGGCCCTTCTTAGCAGCCCGCTGCTCCTTTCTGAATGATTCTTTCATTTTACGAGATTTTCCAGCTTCTGGTCATATTCTGTTGTGTTTTGTAACAAAATGGTCCATCTGGAAATGGAAATTTGTAGCAGAAGGACTAGAAAGTTAGCTTAAGGATAAGAGCAACTTAGCCATGCATTTGAGATTGTATCTTTGCCCCATTTTAGATTATCAAAAAATCCCTCAGTTGTTATCATCGACGATGCACAATGATTCTGCTAGTGCAGGCGTTTCGCAGAGGCAAAAAAACCATTTCTAATACACAGGTAGAAATACAGGTGAACGAACAGAGACTATGGAAACACAGGAAACGAGCTTTTAGTGTTTTCATACTGCTGATTAATGATCCATCATTTCCATCTATATTAACACACAGAGAATAGATAATTTGGATTCCAACTCTATACGGTGAATGAAATACGTTTTCTGTCTAATGATAGTGCAGAAAAGAATTATTCTGTTCTGCCTTGTCACTAAAGTAGAGATGTGCAGGCACAGAGTTCTGACTAAAGAAAACCATCAGCATTCTCCAGAGAGTCTGGAAGCACTGGAAAGTACAGCTCAGTTTGGTTAGATAAATGATTTTGTATAGTCATCTATTCCATCTGCATTTTGGACGAGCTGGTAATCTCCAGACTTCGTATCAAGTCTTTTCCCCTGTTTCCATATCAACCAGAAACACAGTGTTAACGTATTTTCTGTTATAATTTATGCTTCTTTTTTGTTACAGCACAACTTAGACTAAGATGTAAGGGAAAATGAGGAAGAAAAAGTTTACTGAACTTTTCTGAATCTCCATAAATACCTTGAAAGGAAGCTTAGCTCAGCTGGGTTGTTACATCTTCTGTGGCTGCATGTAGCACTGAGGAATGGAAAAACAGATTAAAATGTTCTTACAGGTTCAGGTGTAATAGAACAGGCACTCTGCACCGATTGCTTTTAAAATACCCGGTTTTCTCTTTTAGCAGTTCAGGAAAGTTGACTGTCTAGTGGTACTAGGCCAGTGATGGGTTATGGAAAGAATCCTGTGCCTGGGCCAGGTGCACCACTGGGATGGAAAGTTGGGAAGGGATCCTCAAGGAACCGGACTTGGACTCTCTGGTCCTTGGATTTGGGCAGTGGCTGTTGTGTTTGAGCAGGTCAGACCTCTTCAGGAGGGTGTCCTGAGCCACAGCCCTTCCCTGCACAGCTACATCCTCCCGCTGCATCCTCTGTGGCCATGCCCGCTCTCTCTCCAGGGCTCTGTATCCCACCAGATATTGCTCCTTCAGGAATTTTGTTGCTTCCTATAGTTAATGCTGGAAGAACTGAAATGTCCAAACTTTAATTATTTATGGACATGAAAAGTAAAAAGCCATATAAAAGTAACACTGCATTTTATACTCAAATATTTTATACATAACTGGTTGCTAGAAATAAATCTAAGTTAATTTCTGATAACTTTTGCCTGCATAGTAATGCTGTATTGGATCAATGATGTCCTCTTGTCTGTGAGGAGTGTTCTCCAGTTTGTGCTTCTGAGAGTGCCCAAACAAGAAGAATCTCATTTCAAAACATACATGGGCAGTGGTGAAAAGTACTGCAGTGATTGCATATGAGGGAAATTTTTTTTCATTATCAGGTTACATTCATTAAAATTCAGGACATAGAAAGGTGAAGGATTCCTTCCTGCGTGAAGAAATATGTGCTGCATCATAGTCATACCTGAATCTTTGGATGATTTAATGCATGGCCGTAATTCTGCTTTCTATTTAATTCGCACTTGTGCTTCCCTTGGCATGGCAAGAACAGCTGAATTACAGAGAAGCACTCACTCCAGCCCAGCACCTCACTGGACACCTTGCTGCCTAGATTTCCACTATTGCTTTTTGAAATCAGAAAGTATTATGTGTTGTGTAATTTACTTATGAAAATGTCTTAACCTCTTTTTCATATACTGACACATTATTTAGCTTTGAGACTTTGCAGGAGTGAATTCCCCATGCTTTTATTTTTGTATGAAGAAGAATTCTTATGGATTTCGCATTTCTATAAATTACAATAAAATAATTGTTGTGTTGTTGCATAGTAGTCTATTGTACTGTAGGACAGCATAAAAAAGTAGTGGCTGTTCAGATTTTAATGCAATGGTGTTTTTTAATCATCCGTTTCTTCATTTTTACCAAGTTAATGTCACTGTTTCTGCAGACTTCATGTATACCATAGAGGAGATCCATATAATGGTAACCTCCATTGGCTGAATTGCTATAGTCTTCCGCCACTTACACATTCAAACACACATGAATGTCTTTAGTTAGTATTTTGCAATGAGAGATTATGATTTTAATAATAATTGAGTCTAATACAGCTTTGAGAAACTGCTGTTCCAGATTAGCTTCCTAATAAATGTTGATATTCTTACTCATAATTGGCATTCATAGGATGAATGTTATAGATCCCTTTATATTTTATAAGTTTAAAGATGTGTTTAATATTTATTTTTTTTAGCTAAATATCTTAGTTTGCTTCAAGCATCACAACATTTCTGTAGTAGCCAAAATGAAAGATTTGACTTTTTGATTGTGTATCATTGATCCACCAAAGTTGTATTCTCAATAAAATTAATTTATTTTATGGGAGCCCACATATTTTACATGTTTTACTCCTAGGTGTACACTTGTTAAAACTACTCATTAAATAATTAAACTATAATATCTACATTCGTAGTTCTAGATTCAAGAATACAACTTCTTTTCCCATTCAAATGTTCTCTTATGGTTTTGTAAATAACCCAAATTATCCAAAACTCATATTTGATGGTAGTTATCGTGGAACTCCTACAGTAGTGCATGTGGGGCCATACATAGTAGTGACTTATTCTCATTAAAAAGTGGTGAGTGAATAAATAATAAAGAAAAAAACAAATAGTCCTGCTCTACAGACCTCTGCAAAAACAAGTAAAATTCCTTGTGTGTTTATGAATAAATATTGTTAGAGTAGGTGTTAATCTTGTATTCTGTATAGCTGAAATTCAGTTAATTGAACTGTCTTGTGCATTTGTATAATTGTCAGTTTTTTAGTTATCCAAAGATATCCATTCCTTGTGGATCCGTCACAGTATGTTTAAGATGCAGATCACACGAGCTGCATGCAGTAGAGCCTATATAAGCAGCGAAATGTAGTTATATTTCAGAACATTTTAAAGAGTTCAGAGAAGCAGAGCAGAAGTAGTATTTTTTTATTTTATATAGAGAACTGAATGTTACGGAATAAGAAATAAAGATTATTTCAGAGCTGTAAAAATTGTTGCAGTGGGTTGGAACGGATCAGAAGGAGTCTCTTGAGTCCACCAAGGAGAAGCAGAAAAGAAGAACAAAAGCAGCTCTCATGTATGAGGGGGAAAGACTGTGAAGCAGAAAAAAAATAAAGATGGTGAAATGGGAGGAAATAACAGCCAGGGAGAATCGTGAAGTCTGTGAAGGAAGGTTCCTGCTTAAACACTGTACCATTTTAATAATTTGCAAGGTGTTTTTATTTTAATGCATTTCTGAATATTACCACAATTCTTCATTACTATTAACATAGTACAGGGAAGTATTAACATTTAAAGTCTTAGCTGAAATTAAAAATAATAACAAAATTATCCCAAATACAGTATTTTTTTAGTACATTACTTTTTTCCTTTTTTTGTCTGTAGAAATTTAATAATGACTGGTGGATAGGACGATTGGTAAAAGAAGGCTGTGAAATAGGATTCATACCAAGCCCAGTCAAACTAGAAAACATGAGGCTGCAGCATGAACAAAAGGCAAAACAAGGAAAATTCTACTCCAGGTAATAATAAATCATTGAAAGTAGTGTCATTGGCTGTGACACAACTTGGAAGTTAATGCTGTGTATGCTATATTTCTGTTCAATTATTGTAGTTGGTGGCTAATATTTATTTATTTATGTGATCAATGTCATTGCCATTTGAGAAAGTAGATATTTAGATAGGTAGTCTACAATGGCTATAATTCCATTTTATTTGCAAAAATATTTTCAAATATACATTTCAGTTAGTACATTTACTATATGCAAGTACAAATTTTGATTTAAAAATTAATCTCCCTAAATTCTTTAGCATTTGTTACTTGTTTTCATGATCTTGCAATTTCTAAACATTTCTAAAGCTGATTTTAGGAATTACAGAAAATGTTAAGATGAATTTATTTGTAAGATAACCCCAGTGCTTGTTAGTTAGCTATT
>NW_010407124.1:9494-9868 GCF_000710305.1 Buceros rhinoceros silvestris | reverse complement strand
AGGGAAAGAATGTTTTGGTCTTGTCAAATTCATTGCCTAGAAATGCAACTTTTAAGAATACTGCATTTTATGATGGAGGTTTCATGTCAAGTCATTTGTTGTTTCTGACTGCAGCCATCGTTACATAAGAATAAAGGTTCAGTATCTAAATGTGTTGAACAGTGCTGCAAGATGGTAATAATGTCATCCTTACTGTAGAATTCTTAATAAAGTAGTTTTCTAGTAAACATTAACACATGTTGAAGCAAATGCCACTTGCTTCCCTTTGGGTATGTAGGAAACAAATATTTCCAGTGTGTCTGAGTGGAATGGACCTGAAATGGGGAGAACAGCTGGGAAACATTTAGGAAGCTAGAAAGGCTTTCCTTCCTCAG
>NW_010407124.1:1907-9374 GCF_000710305.1 Buceros rhinoceros silvestris | reverse complement strand
GCAGGAAGGGCAGCAGGAGGAGACCTGAATGCTGCAGTGCTCAGCCACATTCACCAGCTGGAAAATGCCTTTCCTAACAGTGTGGTGTGCTCAGCAGGGGGACATCAGGTTCCTTAGTCCTCTCATGACACTTCTTGATGCAGTGATTCAAAATTGTAAAGGCTTCCATTCTCCAGAACTTCTCACTGGAGATAGCACTGTCCTATATCACAAATGCATTTAGTTAGTGATTATTAATATTTTAAGATGGAGAAAGTGGAAACAAGTACTAATGCTTGAATTATTTGATGACTGACATAGCTTTTTCTTATGTTATTTTTAGTGCTTTTCTCATTATGTTAACTGAAATAAAATGTCAAAAAATATTGTTTCACTTTCAAAACTTGAATAGGTTTTCACAAAGCAGAACTTAACAAAACCCTAAACTGCTTTATCTCCGTTTGAGAGACTTTTTTTTCCTAAGTGCTGCCTTGTATTGAGACAGCAAAAGAATTTGTGCTTTAATTAAATTGAAAAAATGTTAAGCCAACACACTAACACTTTCATTAGGGAGCTATCAACAACTCTTCTGTTAAAGGAAACAGATATGCCCAATGGCTTAAGAATTAGTCTTAGTAATATTAATAATTATGTATCAGTAGCCATATTAATAATTGGTTTGCATTATGAGGTAGTGAGAGCATATGAAACAGAATGAAGTTGCACAGCAGAATAAGGAGCAGGATTGATGTTTGCAGTTCCTGAATCCTCAGAATTCACACACGTTTTGTGTAAGATGTATATTTTATACCACTGACAGAAATACTGTCTCTTGGCTAGCAGCTCATTGAGAAGGCAGGTAATAAATCAACTGAAATAAATACCGAGAAAGCTATGAAACATCAAACTAATTTCTTGCTTTACTCCAGTAAATCAGGAGGAAACTCTTCATCCAGTTTGGGTGACATCGTTCCTAGTTCCAGAAAATCAACACCTCCGTCATCTGGTGAGTAGGTCGTGAACCCTTCGGTTTACAGACTCGTGCTCCTAATCTGTTGAAACTTACGTACATTTAGTCCTATTCTTATTATTCTCTATACTTCACAAGTATAAGCTTGAGTGATTGCAAGGCTTGTTGGGTAGGTTTGAAGTAATGGTGTCAATGCCAGCAAGCTCAGGGAATGATAGGGCTGTTAACATTCCACAAAATTCCCTCTTCACTTTTATCATGGTGTCTTATACCAAAAGCCTAATAAAATGATAAGGCTGTGTTGCAGTAGGATAGTTAAAACTTTGGTCTGGTCTGAGCACTCTCGCTCAACAAGAAATACCTTCTGATACAGGAGAAAAAGCAGCAATAAGAATAAAAATTCTGAAGAGGTTTCTTTAGTAGCATCAAGAATGGCATTATTTTGTAGTAACAGGAACTTCTAGTTTCATAGCTGTTATAATGAGGGATGTGCTTCATGTAATTCTAGCATAGGATTTTTTTTGTCTTTTGTGACATTTTTCACAAATACTGTTTTGTATCTAGAGCATCAGCAGACAGATTTAACTTTAGTTACGTTGGATTCAAGAAGTAAGAAGCTAATACGTGGTGAGTTGGTGGAGGAAACCGGCATTAGGTCCTTGAAAAAAGCGTAGCAGAACGTTGTAAGAAAAAAAAAAGCTGCTAAATTCAGCTGCTGTATTCCTGGATGTTTTATCTTCTCCTGAGAGAGAAAATGTACATTTTGAATACCCAAAATAAAGAAATATTGATGAATGTTGCTAGTGACCCCTCATCTACTGAGGCAAAGACATGTATTTTCCAGTCATACTGTTTTATATGAAACCTATTCTACAGAGCAAACATCTTAAAATGATTCAGAATATTTTAAAATATTTACATGGATGTTAACAGAGAGATAGGGAAATTCAATAAAGTTACGAAAGTAGCTTCATTTGATTAATTTATCAAAAATATGTCTGGCTGTCTTGTGAAACCACAAATTTGTTTGTAACAACCAACTTTATTTCAACTGCAGTTTGTTTATCAAAATTCCACTTAAGTTCCCTACCTCTCTTTTTCTTTCCTTGAATATGTTTTTAGTTAAGTCTGTAGAATACACCTTAATCTTTCATTTACAATGGCTTTAAACTATCATATTTACTGTTAAGGCCCATTTTTTCAACGACTCCATTTTTGCAGTGAAAGTGTGCATGGAGCCCTGTTGTAATTTTCTAGTTAGAGCATCTGAAATGCTATAATATTCTTTTGTATCCTAAAGATTTTGGAGATCAGTAAATATGATGTTTCTAGAATGTTGCACTGAATTTAGAGGTAAGAGAACAGGTAGCATACATAGGTTACCACCTGACTGATCACAGCCCATCGTGTAATTTTCACTGCATGGGATCATTTCTTCCGACAATAGTTTTCAAAAACATGGTTTTCTGGCGGAGGAAGGAAATCTGGTAAATTTTGAGTTACACTGAAGGTTTTGAGAATAGAATGTCTTATTATGTGATCTTAAGAGTTTGGGTCTGCAATATTCTTTTTTCTTATCTTAAGACATCCCAGGAAGGGTGAAAGAGGAATAATTTGTGAGTAACACAAGAACTCAAGTAGCTTTGACATATAATTCAATTATTATGCCCAGGTCTTCTCTTTTTAAAAATATAATAAATGTAAAATACATAAATTTCAATGAGTTGAAGAGATTTTTAACTAAGTTAACTTCCTTCTTTTGATTGAGTCAGGGATTTTTTTTTCAATGTAAATTAGCATCATGAAAACAAAACAAACAAACAAAAAAACCAAGATGAAGAATCGGTGAAAATTAAATTAAAAGGAGGCTCATAGCCATTTAAATAATCAATATTATATTGATGTAGTAATCAATCCATACAGTCCTCATGGGCCACCAAACAAGATGAGGATAATGGTGAAAATTACTTTAAAAAAGAAAAACGGTGAACTAAAGATAATTAAAAGTAGAAGAACTATCACAGAAGATATTAAATGATGTGAAGAGTGAGAATGAAAAAGGAAATACTGGTACGTAGCTGATCAACTGCTGCATTTCTTTTTTACAGGGAAAACTTAACAACTCTGATTTTTCTTACTGATAATTTTAGTTGAACATAGAACCAGAAGAGTTTTAATATGCCTAATTAAGAGTGATTTATAGCATCTGTGCTGGCCTGTATTCAAGAAAAAATATTGTGTTCTTTTTATACTTATGCAGAGGATGAAGAAGCAGTGTTGCTAGAAGAAAATATTACGTGGTTTCTGTGGCTGTTTTTAGAATGAGGAGTGTAGAAACTGAGTGTGGATCTACTCACAGGCTTTCCTGTCTAGGGCAGGCTTAAAGGCACAGTTCTGTAACTCAGGGATTGTCAGGCATCATGGCACTGGATCTGTGGATAGTTCAAACAGGAAAATATACTTCACTCAAACAGAAGAGATCACTGTCCCGAGTGTCTCTTAAACCAATAGCTGCACAACGCGTGTGTGTTGATACTCTAATAGCACATGCCTCCATGTTAGTTGAGGTCCCACTCATCAAGCAGCCGAAAGCGGCTTGCTAAGGTGGTTTCATAATCGTTTGCAATGATAAATTACGGGCCTGGCTTACAGATCTCTTTAGAGTTAGATTCAGTTCGACATAATGGCACAGCAAGATAAGCGTGTGTTACCAGAGCATGTCAACAGGTGGGTAAGATGTTTGCACACGGTGGTGTTGTACAGCATGTTTCTGGATGGCTTTTGCAAATATACTTGCTTTCTGAAAACAAATGTAATACATTACCAAAGATTGGGATTGAACACTGTAAACAGGAAATCTTTTCTTCTTTGGTTTTGTTTTGTTTCAGATGTAGCTAGTGGGTATCTGCTGGACTCAGTGTTCAGGATGTCATGGCTTTGCATTTTTAAAATATATTTCTGAGTCCATGATTATTTTTGCTTAAACTGTTGTTACTTACTTGCTAAAGAGGGTAAATATTTTATGTTTATGATGTAAGTGGTGTATGCTGTATATTCTTTTGGGGTAGAGGTTGAACAGCAGTGGTTTATTATATTCATTTCCATTTTTCCCTTGCCTAAACCCTCACTCTTTACAAACAGGATCCAGGTCTCTGAGACAAGCTGGGATCAATTTCTTTTCTCTGTTACCCATTCTTTTTAGTTTTCACTATTAGTGTGTCTGGTTTTATTTTTTTTCTAATAAATGTATCTTGGGACTACTGTGCATTTTTTAGTTAAAATGGTTAAAAATGCCCATTGTAGTCTACCCTGAGATAAATGTAGATATTACTGTGCCAGTGTCAGGCTGATTTTTGTCTTCAGAAGTGATTTTTCTTGTTCCTTAATTTCCTGTAGACATGCTAGTGACATTTCAAATTTTAGTTCACGATGCCCATTTTGAGTCAGTGTTCATTGCTAAAAAATAATTCAAATGTTGTTGGTCAAGTTCTTTTGTTTACATTGGTGAAAGTCTCATCTATTCCAGAGAACCAGTTTGAATTTACACTGGTGTAACAAGAGCAAACTTGACCATTGCTCTGTTTTGAAAGAGTAATTCGGTGTATGTTTCATGTAGCTGTGTAAAAGGGGATCAGAGGAAAATGTTATAGTAGCTGTTGCAGATTGCTTTCTGTCTTCTAATCCTAATGTACTGCACCTTTCAATTTTTCCCTTTGTTTTATTGTGTTTTATACTCATGGTTGATTTTGTTTATTTATTTATTTGGACAGTTTTATTTTTCTTTACCTATTATTTCCTTTTTAACCTACCTTTACTTTCCCTGTCATCTGATAATTCTGAATTGTTTGTCTGTATATAGCTATAGACATAGATGCCACTGGCTTAGATGCAGAAGAAAATGATATTCCAGCAAACCATCGCTCCCCCAAACCCAGTGCAAACAGTGTAACATCACCCCTCTCCAAAGAGAAAAGAATGCCCTTCTTTAAGAAGGTAACACCGATTTCCAAGCTCCCATCTGTCCACCTGCTCACCTGCACTGCGTCACATTTCTAGTCCTGTTAACTGTCTGCGTCCTTTGACAAACCAATAACATGCATGCTTTGTTGTTCTTTGTTTCTTTTCCATGCTGCTGTAGCTAAGCAGAAGCAGAAATCGGTAAGTTTATATCAACATTACCTGTGTTTATCCTGCCACTGGCATCATTAGCATTATTACCCCAGGTTAACAATGCAGCTATTCTAGAATTAAGGTAGAAACACACTGTTAGTGGATTCAGTACGAGAAAACAGTCAGTCTGAAGCTAAGTGAATCTACGAAACTCTGCTGCAGTATTTATCCCTTTTGATGGTATAATAGGACATACTCAGAAAGCATCCAAAAGTCTGGGAAATTTCTTTCTAATAAATCCATATAATGCACCTCTCTAGTGCATGCTCATTCTTTCTATCTCCAGCTTTCTTATCTTTCTCAAGCCTTTTGTTTTTCCTTATAACTCTGTTGAAATCATTGGAATCTAATCAGATATACAGATTGTACTTAGAAAACAAATAGTCAAAACCATTGTATTTTTAATCTAGTCAGTATGTAAACTTCTAATTCACTAGATGTAAAATCTGCAGGTGAACAAGACCAGTGGAAAACTGCAGACTTGTTTTGAGGGTTTACTCTGAGGTTTTCCTGTTGTCATGTATAAATTATCAGCCAAACGTTCTTGCCATCCATCAGTCAGACTTTTTTAGTATCTCAGCGATTGGAAATGGTACTGGTCATTCCCAGGAGAGACAATGGCTCTCCATAGATAACACAGATAATTGCAGAATTATGTGATTGGCATCCTGTTACAGTAATCTGCAATACGTTTCTAAGATCTTTGATGGAATGTTATCAAGACATTAGGTAGCAGCCAAAGTATGCAGTGAAATACCACATCTCTATTTTGTTTGTTTGTTTGTTTTAAATCTTTAGTCTTCATAGCTCTTACTCATTTCTTTTTAACTGTCACTCAAATCTACAGGTAGCAACTGACTGTTAGAGTGCTCATAAACAGTGTCAAGTGACACTGTGTTACCCATGCTGTGGATGCCCTCATGTTTAGTTAATAAAACTTGTTTTCTCTCTTTTCTTCTTGAACTCTTTTAGATAATGTTGGATATTTCTCATTTCCAAAGTCACCAATGTTTGCTTTGATAGGGTCTGTTAATACTGTGTCATTCACAGCCCACTATGGAAATCAACAGCAGTTTTTTTTGCTTCTGAGTATTTTCTTCCTTATGTTTATAATGAAATATAAATGCTAAGGAAGAATAATACATGTTGACATGTATTAGATGCGGTCTGCATTAAGCATCTTTCAAAGATGCAGCTTCTAGATGAGCCACCTTAGACCTAGATGGTGGCTAGGTGCCTCTTTTCTTCCATACCAGAATCATTGCTGGTTATAGTGAGTTTTGTAATACTGACATTTACAGTAAAGACTGGATGGACATCTGAAATTAATCTACATAGTCAAACCACTGAGCAAAAGCCATATGGTCAAAACTATGCTAGTTTTTATTCCAAGTTCGTATCTGAACTTGAATCTGTAAGTGAAAACTTTTACTCAGTATTCTGCTGATAGCTTTGTTATTTCAAGCTGTAAAGATCAGAGAAAGAAAAAAGGCTGTTTCAACAGAACCGATTTTTAAAATAACCCATATGCTATCAAATAAGGTGATTTCTGTGCTTTCCCTAATTTTCAGATAGCTGAATTCTAGCATGAATACCTTTGGTTGAGTCAGACACAGATCTGTTGCATCAGGGACACTCATGCTATAAGCACTTACACATGTGATGAATTTTTCTTGGGATCTGTCTCTACTACACTTGCCAGATTATTAGTAGTATTAGCAAATACAGTAGAGGGCTGCATTTTGATTCTGGCACATTATAATGGCAGGGTTTTGCTTTGAAATGTGTTGAGTCATTCTGCACTGTGTAAAACAAGTTCACTTCATATGCTTATGATGCCTTGGGCGCTGGTATACATTCCTATGTTACTAATTATCTGGTAAAGCTACAGGTAACAAAAAAGATAAATTATGTTGAAAAATATTCACAAAAATGTTTTCTGTATTTTAGATTGCTTTAGATTGCTGCTTGTGTAGCATTTTTGTGCTGTCACTGTGTTAATGTCTGTCTTTGTGTATTCGTGTTTTGGAATGTATGTATTTATTTTAATGTTAATGTGAAACACCTTGGGATACATTGAGTACTGAAACAATGAACAATGACTACATTCTGTGACCCTGACTGATGTATTTGTACTACGTAAGCATTTAAAAAATAGATCCGGCATACCTTTTTTTCATATCACCCACATGTTCCTGGGTTTGGATTTCAATCATCTTTTCCCCAAGACAAAAATAAGTCAAACCCTCCCTTACAAATGAAAAAATCTTTCCAATAAGACTAATTCTTTGTGATTCATGTTGAATAGCTATTGGGGGGGGGGGGGGGGGGGGAGCCCCGCCGATTAA
>NW_010407124.1:0-1791 GCF_000710305.1 Buceros rhinoceros silvestris | reverse complement strand
GGTGGGGGGGGGGGGGGGTGGGGGGGGGGGGGTGGGGGGGGGAGCCCAACAGTTTAATTTGTTTCTATTTTATTGTGACAACAATGTAAAATCTTTTGCAGTCTTTGGAAGCAGGCAATCTTTTTATCTTCGTATTTTAAAATACTTTTCAGAAATTGTGCAGAATACATCAGTCAGTAGTTTGGTGAGTATCATACTAACAGAAGCCATTCTTGGGTGGTGACAGAAACTTCCCAAAGTGGAAGGATTGCTATCCCAAGCTCTGTTTATGAAAATTTTCTAAAAGTACTAACTTGATCAGTGGTTACTTTAATTTCATTTGCAAGTGAATTGCTGATGCAAATGTGGAAGTCAGACTATGAGTGCTCCCATCAGAATTTGCAGTGGTGTCCAATGTGTTGTGAAGCAGTGGGCAGATCTGAACATAAAAAGAGATTTGTTACGCTTTTCCCATCCCTTTTAGTTTGATTTTTCTCCTTCATAATTTGCCTACATAAAATTTTGGTGGGAAACAGATGTCACAGCTCTAGAGTCAATCATTTCAAATCACTGACTGTTAGAAATAACCTTTTCAATTTACCAGTTAGGAATTATGGAGTGGGATATGTGAATGTCTCCAGAATAACAGTTTTGCAGCTATTCAGAGCAAACATGAAAACAGTAGGAAAACCAAAAATCAAAGGAAAACATCTCCAAAAGAAATCCGTGAACCTGTTATGTCTTTAACTTGTACTATCATTTTTTGGGAAAAGGTAATGAATCCATGATTTCTGTGTTCGTGACATCACTGGAAATTTGGAGTTCCTAATATTCTAAGTACTGTGTAACACTTTCTCTCGATCCAGTGATGCTGAAAGCTTTTTCTGTTTCTCAGACAGAGCACATCCCTCCGTACGATGTAGTGCCTTCTATGCGACCAGTAGTTTTAGTGGGGCCTTCTCTGAAGGGGTATGAGGTAAGTGACTGTTGTGAATTATTTTACTTTGTCAAAAATATTGTACTTCATTTATATTTGGATGTTCGAAGGTAGTTAAGCTCAATTATATAATTTATATCATAGACAAAAATCTACACAGTTTTTACTTCTACTAGATAGCTACTTATTTTATTTCATTTTATTCAGATTAAGAATAAATTACATTCCAATCCTATTGTTCAGATATAAGATTTATTGTCAATTTTATTACATATTATTATTAGCGTCAAGTACTAGGAATTTCATAAGTGATTATTAATTTGATTTTTGTTTTCTTCTAGGTAACAGATATGATGCAAAAAGCATTATTTGATTTTTTAAAACATAGATTTGAAGGGCGGTAAGTACTTTGCAATGCAAATCTATTTGAGTTCACGTCCTGTTGAGGTAATACCAGGTTTTTTAAGAAATAATTACGTTCTTTTTGTAGAAAATTAGGAATGGCAGGTTATTCCTTGATCAGTGGACTATAGTGTGGGTTGGAATTTTCATTAGCCCAGCATGCTGCAGCTGTGTTGCAGTGGGAAGTGTTCAGGGACATGTGTTTGAGAGTGCAGGAAAGGATGTCGTCTTCTTGGTGACTCTGACATTCGTACTCCAAATTGCTACTTATTTATCTACAGGTTTAACAAATGTGTGCTCTTAAAGTTGTTTTGTTTAAGAATCTGTCGAGTAATATCTCATCAGTGCTTCTTGGTTTCTGTTTGAGCTGTAGTTCCTTACAGAGGCATCTATCTTGGTAAGAGCAATACAATATTCACACTACCCAATGTATACGATTGTCAAACTTTTCATAGAATCATAGAATCATCTGG
>NW_010407123.1:3515-5087 GCF_000710305.1 Buceros rhinoceros silvestris | reverse complement strand
CGCAGGGAGTGCAAGGATGCACCCCCTGCACCCTGTCCCCAGGCTGTCAGTGTTCACTCCTCTGAGTGCCACCAGAAGAACTCCCGAAGGCAGCAGTACCACCAAGCTGAAGGCAGGGGTTCAAGCAGCCTGAGGTGCCGGGGCGGTCCTGCAGCTGGCAGGGGAGCAGGGGGCCCAGCAGAGGCAGCCACCGTGTTGCCTGAGGCTCTTCTTTTGCTGGGTTTATTGAGGCCGACCTCATGTAGCTGCGTCACTTCTCGAGCTCACGGGAGATGGCTGCACCAGAAGGCAGCAGGCATTGCTTGCCTCCTCAGCTCCCGGCCTGCCTTGCCCGGACCACCTCCTCCAGCCCTCCTGGGGGCCTTTGGGGCAATCACATATCCTCGAAGAGGCTTCAGCCCAGGCAGGCATGCTGCTGCATCCACCGTCCTGTTGCAGTTTGATTTCAGAGGGCAAATTCGTCTCTTCAGCTTCTGAAAAGTTAAAAAAGCCGAGGTTGTGCTTTTCTACAGGTCAAGGTGATTCCAAGATTGCCAGTGTCAAACCCAAGAGCCGATGCGACTATCAAGCCGGTATTCTTTCTTCCCGGATCTTGCCTTTCTGTGCGCGCTTTCAGGGGCTCCGATTCCATTATTTATACCGTTAACTACTACCTGTGCGTTATCTTTCCAGGAACTAACAACAACGTTATAACCATTCCCCCCGAATTCATTTGCATGGTCCGTCCCTCTCTCGGGCACGCGCAGTGTCCTCTGGGGGTCTCCTGTGGTGGTCGTTTGATGAAGGCTGGAGTCTTCCTCCTAGACGAACTTTTCACCTTTCTGTCCTGACGCTGCTCTCTCGCGTTTTTCTGAGACAGCGCGTTCCTGTCCCGAGGTAATTAACTCTTGCCTTCGCTATCTCCTTTAGGATCCTTTTACCCTGATTAATGGCTGCCTGTTTTCCCAATCCACCTGCTTTCCAAGGACGAGGCCATCACTTACGGCTTAGCTGGTCCCTGTCTTCTCATTATTTGTGATTAACCAGTTCCTGCTATCAAAGGTGAGGTTGGATGGGGCTTTTCTACCTGGCCTAGTGCAAGTTGTCCCCACGCAGAGTAGAGGGGCTGGACTGGATGATCCCGCAAGGTCCCTTCCAACTCAAAACACGCTGCCTGACCTTCCAGCCGTCTCTCATCCAGTGCTTACAGGGGCCCCCTTGGGCTCTAACGAGCCTTACTGATGTCACACAGCAGGCCTCTGAATGTCAGCCCTGAGGAGGCGTCTAGCTGGTCCCTGCCTCTGCTCGCAGAGTGCGTTACATCACAGCTCATTTACTCAGAGATCTGAAACACCGATGTTCGTTTTATTGTCAAATACGGGGACGCACATGCTCCAGAGCAAACACCGGGATGCGAGGGGAATGATTATGCCCTGGTGCACGGGGGAGCACACGCTCCAGTGTATGGGGGATGCACGAGCCCCACGGCATAAGGACCGCAGTCCTGGGTGCATGAGGGGTGCGTGTGTCCCGGTGCACGGGGGAACACAGCCCCTGGTGCCTGGCAGGGGTAATCCCGTGCCCCTTTTCCCG
>NW_010407123.1:3076-3323 GCF_000710305.1 Buceros rhinoceros silvestris | reverse complement strand
CCGTGGCCCAGCCGCACCCGTCAGAGGGCGAAGTGCAGGACAAGGGCCGGGCAGCTGGTGACGGCAGCCCTGGAGCGGTATGTCCTGTCTGGCCACAGTGGGCAGCAGCAGAGGGCACGGGGGGCAAGCAGTGTTGGCAGGGGTGGGTGCTGGGGACCGGGAAGGATCTACGGGCGCAAGTCGGGGCGGTGGGTGTGGGCGCAGGCAGGTGCTCAGCCAAGCAGCGACGCTGCAGCATACAGGCAGG
>NW_010407123.1:414-2837 GCF_000710305.1 Buceros rhinoceros silvestris | reverse complement strand
GCAGCCACAGGGAGACCCACGAGTGATCTGTCCGTCCTCCATCCCTCCTCTCTCTGCAGGCTCTGAGTGACACCAGGGAGAAGGTCCAGGTGGAACAGGATTTCACCGAGAAAATGTAAGAGGCAGCTGCACTCCCTGTGCCTCCAGGCACCTCATCTGGCTTGTCAAAGCCAACAAAGCAGCACCCCACAATGTAAAGCATCTCAGGAGGGAATACAGTTCCCTCGTGGCTTTGTGCCCCCCAAAGATTAAGGGGCTCCCAGCTTGATCTTCCCCCCAACTCATCCAAACTCTCCCAGCATCAACCCTGACTGGTTTCCCTCGCTGGTGGCAGTGGGGAGCATTGGTCTGCAGTGCCACTGTCTCAGACCCATCCAGCCTGTTCGTGGGCTAAGTGGCTAAATTAGCCCCTTTGTTCCCAGAGATCCTAACTGCAGCCTCCTGGTGGGGGGGCGGGGAAGAGGGGAGGACTCGCCAGGTTCCTGCACCCTGACGGGGTGGGATTCCCCTGGGGCAGAGGGATATTTAGTAATCCTGATGCACTGTGACCCTTCCTTGCCGATTTTACTTCCTTATTCCAGCACCCTGGGCACACGAGCCGTGGAGCCACCAGAGAGTGACATCTCTGAAGAGGTGGAACCAGGTGTAAAGGTCTTCTCCAGGAGTGACTGGGTTCAGTGGGGCCCTCACCAAGCCCAGGCGGGACCAGAAGAAGACCGTGACCAACTCCACCACCCCCAGGACAATGCCAGGGAGGCTGATGCCCACAGACCACCCCGGATGCTGTCCCTGGAAGTGCAGAGTGGCCCGGAGGACGACCATGACCATCTCCACCACAGCTGAATGGAGATGTGCTCAGACTGTGAAATGAGCAGGTGGGAGCTGCCCCTGGGGCTTCCCAAGGGGATTCATCCCTCTCTACCCAGCCTTGAGCCCCCCTAATAAACCCATTCACCCTTCCACGTCCTGGTGGGTTCCTCGCTGCTGCCAAAAACCTACTGCTAAGTGCAGGGCCCCCAAATCTGGGGGGTCTCCCTCCTAGGGCTCACCTGAGCAGAGCGAGGAGGGTGTCCCAGGATAGGGGACTCAGTCCACTACCACGGCCTCAGTTCAGCCTTGGTGGGGCTGAGGCTGAGCAAGCTCAGCACGATGGTGTGGCACCCAGAAAAGTGCCACAGCACGTCACCTCCCCAGGGAACACAGACCTATTGCCCCATAAGGCTGTTCTTGCCCAGCCCAGAGAGCAGCGTGATGGAGTGGGGGGGTCTCAGCTGAAGCCCAACGTGTCTCAGAGCAGGGGATTCCACAGCAAGGATGCCCCATCTCCCAGCTGCACCAGAAAAACCTTTTAATAGCGATGGCAAATGCAGTCCCTGCTGCTGGTCATCTCCCCAGGCAAGTATCGCTCCTCGGTGGGTCCTGGAGCCCTCTGCAGGGTGACGCAGGGGCCTGACGGCAGCAGGTGGCCGTGGGAGCCTGCACCACACCGGGCTTAGCTGTCAGTGAAGTTTGCCTTGCGCTTCTCCACGAACGCTGTCATCCCCTCTTTGCGGTCACCCTGTGAGGGAAGGAAAGGTGAGGCTGGGGGTGGGACTGCTGCAGGCCCCACTAACTCCCCCCACAACGTGGGCAATCTCTCACTCACGGTGGCAAAGGTGGCGTAAAAAAGACGCTTCTCCGTCCTGGTCCCTTCCGTCAGTGTTGTCTCAAAGGCTAAGAGCAAGGGAGAAGTTTGGGATATCCTGCTGCCTGGCCCCACAGCCCACCCACGGGGGTTTCTGGTTTGCCCCACAACCCCTACCAGCATTCACCGACTCCTTCGCCATGGCAGCCACGAGCTTGGAGTTGCTGGCGATCTTCTCAGCACAGGCTATGGCCGCGTCCAGCAGCTTCTCCACGGGGAAGACCTTGCTGACCAGACCTAGGGTGGAGAGCGGGAAGTGGTGGGATGGGGAACATCTCCCCACCGAACCTTCACGGTACAGGGGTCGGTCTGCACCCCTACCTGCCTCCTTCGCCTCCGCTGCCGAAATTCGGTCTCCAGTGAGGACCATCTCCATCGCCAGAGACTTCCCTACCGCCCTGGTCAACCTCTGCGTCCCTCCAGCACCTGAAGCCATTTGAGAAAGGGAAAGGTCCAGAGAGGGGACATTCGGGTGTCCCCGCCGTGGCTCTTGTTGCTGGGATGGGCCCCCTTTGGCAGGGCCCCCCGCTCACCTGGGATGGTCCCCAGCAGGATTTCCGGTTGCCCGAACTGCGCCTTCTCCCCAGCATAGATGATGTCGCACATCATGGCCAGCTCACAGCCACCACCCAGCTGGGACAGGGGGTGAAGAGGGGGTCAGTGGTGCTGGGACTGAGCTGCAGTGAGTGGGGAGAGCGGGGGGACTCACAGCGTAGCCATTGACAGCGGCGATGATGGG
>NW_010407123.1:0-336 GCF_000710305.1 Buceros rhinoceros silvestris | reverse complement strand
GGGGGGGGGCCCCACAGTTTAGCCATTGACAGCGGCGATGATGGGTTTGCGGATGGTGGAGACCTTGTCCCAGCCGGCAAGGAAGCTGCTGCTGTAGCACTCCTGGAAGGTTTTATTCTGCATCTCCTTGATATCTGCTCCAGCTGCAAGCAGAAAGAGAGTGGGACACCAAACCCTGCAGGCAGCTCCCCAAGTCTGGGGCGGGGAGAAGCACCCTGCCCTACCTGCAAAGGCCTTTTCGCTGCCGGTGATGACGATGGCTCCCACCTGTGGGTCCTTCTCCAGGGCCTCCAGGGCCTGGCTCAGCTCCTCCATCAGCCCCCCGCAGAGGGCGTT